>NC_138296.1:87355000-87495000 GCF_965601325.2 Salmo salar | reverse complement strand
ATGGAACCTCATAACCCATCACAGCTACAGTCATGGAATCCTCATAACCCATTATATCTACAGTCATGGAATCCTCATAACCCACTACAGCTACAGTCATAAAATCCTCATAACCCATTACATCTACAGTCATGGAATCCTCATAACCCATTACATCTACAGTCATAAAATCCTCATAACCCATTACATCTACAGTCATGGAATCCTCATAACCCACTACAGCTACAGTCATGGAATCCTCATAACCCATTACATCTACAGTCATGGAATCCTCATAACCCATTATATCTACAGTCATGGAATCCTCATAACCCATTACATCTACAGTGATGGAATCCTCATAACCCATTACATCTACAGTCATGGAATCCTCATAACCCACTACAGCTTCAGTCATGGAATCCTCATAACCCACTACAGCTACAGTCATGGAATCCTCATAACCCACTACATGTACAGTCATGGAATCCTCATAACCTATTACATCTACAGTCATGGAATCCTCATAACCCACTACATCTACAGTCATGGAATCCTCATAACCCACTACATCTACAGTCATGGAATCCTCATAACCCATTACATCTACAGTCATGGAATCCTCATAACCCACTACATCTACAGTCATGGAATCCTCATAACCCACTACATCTACAGTCATGGAATCCTCATAACCCATTACATATTCAGTCATGGAATCCTCATAACCCACTACAGCTACAGATCTGAAGTGGATTGGAGGCCTTATGACCACTCTCAATGCTGGTTAGATGCTAATTTCCATTTCTTTCATTGGTAGGACACAAGATATGTGCTCATTTCGACTGAGCTAGCAGATGTCTCGCTGTTAGAAGTGTATTTATGGACTCTCATGGTTTTGTATCACTTTCATTGCTTCATTATCAGGAGTTGACTGATTGCTGATTCCTGCAACATAATGTGGTCGCTCAGCCAATTATCAGGAATTGACTGATTCCTGCAACATATTGTGGTCGCTCAGCCATTTATCAGGAGTTGACTGATTCCTGCAACATATTGTGGTCGCTCAGCCATTTATCAGGAGTTGACTGATTCCTGCAACATATTGTGGTCGCTCAGCCATTTATCAGGAGTTGACTGATTCCTGCAAAATATTGTAGTCGCTCAGCCATTTATCAGGATTGACTGATTCCTGCAACATATTGTGGTCCCTCAGCCATTTATCAGGAGTTGACTGATTCCTGCAACATAATGTGGTCGCTCAGCCATTTTGTATTGTTTGTTTTGTTTTCCTTCTTGCTATAATTGACTGGACAGGTCTATGTTTGTAGTGCTTACTATTCTATTCCATTGAGAGAAGAAGGCGAGACAGCAACATCTCTATTCAGGGGTAATTAAAGGCTATAGTTTCATTGGAATTTCCTTCAAAACTGAACAACTTACTAAAATGCAGGTATTCAAATCGTTGGTAGTGATCCCAACACTTGATCGTTGGTAGTGATCCCAACACTTGATCGTTGGTAGTGATCCCAACACTTGATCGTTGGTGGTGATCCCAACACTTGATTGAGAAATGAACATGAAGACCTAACTCTCATTATAAACTGGGTGGTTCGAGCCCTGAATGTTGATTGGCTAAAAGCTGTGGTATATCAGACCCTGTACCATGGGTATGACAAAACATTTATTTTTACTGCTCTAACTATGTTGGTAGCCAGTTTATAATAGCAATAAGGCACCTCAGGGTTTGTGGTATATGGCCAATATAACATGGCTAAGGGCTGTGTCCAGGAACTCCATGTTGCATCGTGCGTAAGAACAGCCCTTAGCCATGGTATATTGGCCGTATACCACACCCCATCGGGCCGTATTGCTTAAATATATCATTGTTAAGGTTTCACAGGTCAAACAACCTTCAGCAGAACACCACAGAGCTAAAGGATTGTAGTGTAGGACACACAGATAGAATGGTGTAAGTGGGACAGTGACATGATAGTAGAGGAGTAGTGACTGGTCTACTGGGGGGTAAACAGCAAAGGGTCAGTAGAACAGGAGTCTGGTCTACTGGGGGTAAACAGGAAAGGGTCAGTAGAGGAGGAGTCTGGTCTACTGGGGGGTAAACAGGAAAAGCTCAGTAGAGGAGGAGTCTGGTCTACTGGGGGTTAAACAGGAAAAGCTCAGAAGAACAGGAGTCTGGTCTACTGGGGGTAAACAGGAAAGGGTCAGAAGAGGAGGAGTCTGGTCTACTGGGGGGTAAACAGGAAAGGGTCAGTAGAGGAGGAGTCTGGTCTACTGGGGGTAAACAGGAAAGGGTCAGAAGAGGAGGAGTCTGGTCTACTGGGGGGTAAACAGGAAAAGCTCAGTAGAACAGGAATCTGGTCTACTGGGGGGTAAACAGGAAAGAGTCAGTAGAACAGGAGTCTGGTCTACTGGGGGTAAACAGGAAAGGGTCAGTAGAGGAGGAGTCTGGTCTACTGGGGGTAAACAGGAAAAGCTCAGTAGAACAGGAGTCTGGTCTACTGGAGGTAAACAGGAAAAGCTCAGTAGAACAGGAGTCTGGTCTACTGGAGGTAAACAGGAAAAGCTCAGTAGAACAGGAGTCTGGTCTACTGGGGGGTAAACAGGAAAGGGTCAGTAGAACAGGAGTCTGGTCTGCTGGGGGGTAAACAGGAAAGGGTCAGTAGAGGAGGAGTGAGTGGTCTACTGTGTCACACAGTGGTGTAAGGGCTGTGAGCCAGGCAGGACGAGATAGTCCTGTTAGTTAATTGTAGCCAGGGGCTGAGAGAGACAGGGATTGAGAGAGAGAGAGGTCTCCACAAAGATCATCTCCCTTCCTTGTTGCCTTTATCTACCTCCTTCACCCTATCTGTCCTTCTTATCCTCCCCTTACCTTCTCTTTTTCCTCTCCTTCCCTCCTCTCTCTCTCTCTCTTTCTCATGCTCTCCTTCCCTCTCTCTCCTTCCCTCCATCTCTCTCCCTTCCCTCGTCTCAGCTGTAAGCTTACAAACCTCAGATTTAATTTCCCTTTCTTTATTCCATTTCATATCAAAATAAATTATTGGATTCTTAGATTACTCCCTGCAATATTTCTCTGTCATGACCTGAACAACTGTAATGCCGTTGAATCTCTGCTCTCCCTAGAGTAGATCGGATGCTTTCAAAAGGCTGACTGCAACTGAATATCAGTAGTATTGAATGGCCAATAGCCACCTTACCAATCTATTTATTTATTTTCCAAGTAGAAGGACAGAATGTACTTCTTTATCGTGGCAATTAATCATCCTTCAGCTTTCTTTCTGCTCAAATAAGTCATAAAAACATTGACTATGTGTGCACACACATACACACACAGATCACTGCACCTGTACATAGCCCATCTATAATTTAGCCCAAACAACTACCCTCTTCCCCTACTGTATTTATTTATTTTGCTCCTTTGCACCCCATTATTTCTATTTCTACTTTGCACTTTCTTCCACTACAAATCTACCATTCAGTGTTTTACTTGCTATATTGTATTGACTTTGCCACCATGGCCTTTTTTTGCCTTTACCTCCCTTATCTCACCTCATTTGCTCACATTGTATATGGACTTATTTTTCTACTGTATTATTGACTGTATGTTTGTTTTACTCCATGTGTAACTCTGTGTTGTTGAATGTGTCGAACTGCTTTGCTTTATCTTGGCCAGGTCGCAATTGTAAATGAGAACTTGTTCTCAACTTGCCTACCTGGTTAAATAAAGGTGAAATAAATAAAATAAACACACATATCCTAATTCATTAAAATATGTCATACAAACACAGCCATTTTCTCAAGGACTTTGAGGGGACCTGTTAATAACTTTAGTTAGTCATTTGACTGGCTGGGTTGGTCATGTTTTAATGACTTTAGTTAGTCATTTGACTGGCTGGGTTGGTCATGTTTTAATAACTTTAGTTAGTCATTTGACTGGCTGGGTTGGTCATGTTTTAATATCTTTAGTTAGTCATTTGACTGGCTGGGTTGGTAATGTTTTAATGACTTTAGTTAGTCATTTGACTGGCTGGGTTGGTAATGTTTTAATGACTTTAGTTAGTCATTTGACTGGCTGGGTTGGTCATGTTTTAATATCTTTAGTTAGTCATTTGACTGGCTGGGTTGGTCATGTTTTAATGACTTTAGTTAGTCATTTGACTGGCTGGGTTGGTCATGTTTTAATGACTTTAGTTAGTCATTTGACTGGCTGGGTTGGTCATGTTTTAATGACTTTAGTTAGTCATTTGACTGGCTGGGTTGGTCATGTTTTAATAACTTTAGTTAGTCATTTGACTGGCTGGGTTGGTAATGTTTTAATGACTTTAGTTAGTCATTTGACTGGCTGGGTTGGTCATGTTTTAATGACTTTAGTTAGTCATTTGACTGGCTGGGTTGGTCATGTTTTAATGACTTTAGTTAGTCATTTGACTGGCTGGGTTGGTCATGTTTTAATGACTTTAGTTAGTCATTTGACTGGCTGGGTTGGTCATGTTTTAATGACTTTAGTTAGTCATTTGACTGGCTGGGTTGGTCATGTTTTAATGACTTTAGTTAGTCATTTGACTGGCTGGGTTGGTCATGTTTTAATGACTTTAGTTAGTCATTTGACTGGCTGGGTTGGTCATGTTTTAATGACTTTAGTTAGTCATTTGACTGGCTGGGTTGGTAATGTTTTAATGACTTTAGTTAGTCATTTGACTGGCTGGGTTGGTCATGTTTTAATAACTTTAGTTAGTCATTTGACTGGCTGGGTTGGTCATGTTTTAATGACTTTAGTTAGTCATTTGACTGGCTGGGTTGGTCATGTTTTAATGACTTTAGTTAGTCATTTGACTGGCTGGGTTGGTCATGTTTTAATGACTTTAGTTAGTCATTTGACTGGCTGGGTTGGTCATGTTTTAATGACTTTAGTTAGTCATTTGACTGGCTGGGTTGGTCATGTTTTAATGACTTTAGTTAGTCATTTGACTGGGTGGGTTGGTCATGTTTTAATGACTTTAGTTAGTCATTTGACTGGCTGGGTTGGTCATGTTTTAATATCTTTAGTTAGTCATTTGACTGGCTGGGTTGGTCATGTTTTAATGACTTTAGTTAGTCATTTGACTGGCTGGGTTGGTCATGTTTTAATGACTTTAGTTAGTCATTTGACTGGCTGGGTTGGTAATGTTTTAATGACTTTAGTTAGTCATTTGACTGGCTGGGTTGGTCATGTTTTAATATCTTTAGTTAGTCATTTGACTGGCTGGGTTGGTCATGTTTTAATGACTTTAGTTAGTCATTTGACTGGCTGGGTTGGTCATGTTTTAATGACTTTAGTTAGTCATTTGACTGGCTGGGTTGGTCATGTTTTAATATCTTTAGTTAGTCATTTGACTGGCTGGGTTGGTAATGTTTTAATGACTTTAGTTAGTCATTTGACTGGCTGGGTTGGTAATGTTTTAATGACTTTAGTTAGTCATTTGACTGGCTGGGTTGGTCATGTTTTAATATCTTTAGTTAGTCATTTGACTGGCTGGGTTGGTCATGTTTTAATGACTTTAGTTAGTCATTTGACTGGCTGGGTTGGTCATGTTTTAATGACTTTAGTTAGTCATTTGACTGGCTGGGTTGGTCATGTTTTAATGACTTTAGTTAGTCATTTGACTGGCTGGGTTGGTCATGTTTTAATGACTTTAGTTAGTCATTTGACTGGCTGGGTTGGTCATGTTTTAATGACTTTAGTTAGTCATTTGACTGGCTGGGTTGGTCATGTTTTAATGACTTTAGTTAGTCATTTGACTGGCTGGGTTAGTCATGTTTTAATATCTTTAGTTAGTCATTTGACTGGCTGGGTTGGTCATGTTTTAATGACTTTAGTTAGTCATTTGACTGGCTGGGTTGGTCATGTTTTAATGACTTTAGTTAGTCATTTGACTGGCTGGGTTGGTCATGTTTTAATGACTTTAGTTAGTCATTTGACTGGCTGGGTTGGTCATGTTTTAATATCTTTAGTTAGTCATTTGACTGGCTGGGTTGGTCATGTTTTAATGACTTTAGTTAGTCATTTGACTGGCTGGGTTGGTCATGTTTTAATGACTTTAGTTAGTCATTTGACTGGCTGGGTTGGTCATGTTTTAATGACTTTAGTTAGTCATTTGACTGGCTGGGTTGGTCATGTTTTAATGACTTTAGTTAGTCATTTGACTGGCTGGGTTGGTCATGTTTTAATGACTTTAGTTAGTCATTTGACTGGCTGGGTTGGTCATGTTTTAATATCTTTAGTTAGTCATTTGACTGGCTGGGTTGGTCATGTTTTAATGACTTTAGTTAGTCATTTGACTGGCTGGGTTGGTCATGTTTTAATGACCTTAGTTAGTCATTTGACTGGCTGGGTTGGTCATGTTTTAATGACTTTAGTTAGTCATTTGACTGGCTGGGTTGGTCATGTTTTAATGACTTTAGTTAGTCATTTGACTGGCTGGGTTGGTCATGTTTTAATGACTTTAGTTAGTCATTTGACTGGCTGGGTTGGTCATGTTTTAATGACTTTAGTTAGTCATTTGACTGGCTGGGTTGGTCATGTTTTAATGACTTTAGTTAGTCATTTGACTGGCTGGGTTGGTCATGTTTTAATGACTTTAGTTAGTCATTTGACTGGCTGGGTTGGTCATGTTTTAATATCTTTAGTTAGTCATTTGACTGGCTGGGTTGGTCATGTTTTAATGACTTTAGTTAGTCATTTGACTGGCTGGGTTGGTCATGTTTTAATGACTTTAGTTAGTCATTTGACTGGCTGGGTTGGTAATGTTTTAATGACTTTAGTTAGTCATTTGACTGGCTGGGTTGGTCATGTTTTAATATCTTTAGTTAGTCATTTGACTGGCTGGGTTGGTCATGTTTTAATGACTTTAGTTAGTCATTTGACTGTCTGGGTTGGTCATGTTTTAATGACTTTAGTTAGTCATTTGACTGGCTGGGTTGGTCATGTTTTAATATCTTTAGTTAGTCATTTGACTGGCTGGGTTGGTAATGTTTTAATGACTTTAGTTAGTCATTTGACTGGCTGGGTTGGTCATGTTTTAATGACTTTAGTTAGTCATTTGACTGGCTGGGTTGGTCATGTTTTAATGACTTTAGTTAGTCATTTGACTGGCTGGGTTGGTCATGTTTTAATGACTTTAGTTAGTCATTTGACTGGCTGGGTTAGTCATGTTTTAATATCTTTAGTTAGTCATTTGACTGGCTGGGTTGGTCATGTTTTAATGACTTTAGTTAGTCATTTGACTGACTGGGTTGGTCATGTTTTAATGACTTTAGTTAGTCATTTGACTGGCTGGGTTGGTCATGTTTTAATGACTTTAGTTAGTCATTTGACTGGCTGGGTTGGTCATGTTTTAATATCTTTAGTTAGTCATTTGACTGGCTGGGTTGGTCATGTTTTAATGACTTTAGTTAGTCATTTGACTGGCTGGGTTGGTCATGTTTTAATGACTTTAGTTAGTCATTTGACTGGCTGGGTTGGTCATGTTTTAATGACTTTAGTTAGTCATTTGACTGGCTGGGTTGGTCATGTTTTAATGACTTTAGTTAGTCATTTGACTGGCTGGGTTGGTCATGTTTTAATGACTTTAGTTAGTCATTTGACTGGCTGGGTTGGTCATGTTTTAATATCTTTAGTTAGTCATTTGACTGGCTGGGTTGGTCATGTTTTAATGACTTTAGTTAGTCATTTGACTGGCTGGGTTGGTCATGTTTTAATGACCTTAGTTAGTCATTTGACTGGCTGGGTTGGTCATGTTTTAATGACTTTAGTTAGTCATTTGACTGGCTGGGTTGGTCATGTTTTAATGACTTTAGTTAGTCATTTGACTGGCTGGGTTGGTCATGTTTTAATGACTTTAGTTAGTCATTTGACTGGCTGGGTTGGTCATGTTTTAATGACTTTAGTTAGTCATTTGACTGGCTGGGTTGGTCATGTTTTAATGACTTTAGTTAGTCATTTGACTGGCTGGGTTGGTCATGTTTTAATATCTTTAGTTAGTCATTTGACTGGCTGGGTTGGTCATGTTTTAATGACTTTAGTTAGTCATTTGACTGGCTGGGTTGGTCATGTTTTAATGACCTTAGTTAGTCATTTGACTGGCTGGGTTGGTCATGTTTTAATGACTTTAGTTAGTCATTTGACTGGCTGGGTTGGTCATGTTTTAATGACTTTAGTTAGTCATTTGACTGGCTGGGTTGGTCATGTTTTAATGACTTTAGTTAGTCATTTGACTGGCTGGGTTGGTCATGTTTTAATGACTTTAGTTAGTCATTTGACTGGCTGGGTTGGTCATGTTTTAATGACTTTAGTTAGTCATTTGACTGGCTGGGTTGGTCATGTTTTAATGACTTTAGTTAGTCATTTGACTGGCTGGGTTGGTCATGTTTTAATGACTTTAGTTAGTCATTTGACTGGCTGGGTTGGTCATGTTTTAATGACTTTAGTTAGTCATTTGACTGGCTGGGTTGGTCATGTTTTAATGACTTTAGTTAGTCATTTGACTGGCTGGGTTGGTCATGTTTTAATGACTTTAGTTAGTCATTTGACTGGCTGGGTTGGTCATGTTTTAATGACTTTAGTTAGTCATTTGACTGGCTGGGTTGGTCATGTTTTAATGACTTTAGTTAGTCATTTGACTGGCTGGGTTGGTCATGTTTTAATGACTTTAGTTAGTCATTTGACTGGCTGGGTTGGTCATGTTTTAATGTCCTTAGTTAGTCATTTGACTGGCTGGGTTGGTCATGTTTTAATGACTTTAGTTAGTCATTTGACTGGCTGGGTTGGTCATGTTTTAATGACTTTAGTTAGTCATTTGACTGGCTGGGTTGGTCATGTTTTAATGACTTTAGTTAGTCATTTGACTGGCTGGGTTGGTCATGTTTTAATATCTTTAGTTAGTCATTTGACTGGCTGGGTTGGTCATGTTTTAATGACTTTAGTTAGTCATTTGACTGGCTGGGTTGGTCATGTTTTAATATCTTTAGTTAGTCATTTGACTGGCTGGGTTGGTCATGTTTTAATGACTTTAGTTAGTCATTTGACTGGCTGGGTTGGTCATGTTTTAATGACTTTAGTTAGTCATTTGACTGGCTGGGTTGGTCATGTTTTAATGACTTTAGTTAGTCATTTGACTGGCTGGGTTGGTCATGTTTTAATGACTTTAGTTAGTCATTTGACTGGCTGGGTTGGTCATGTTTTAATGACCTTAGTTAGTCATTTGACTGGCTGGGTTGGTCATGTTTTAATGACTTTAGTTAGTCATTTGACTGGCTGGGTTGGTCATGTTTTAATGACTTTAGTTAGTCATTTGACTGGCTGGGTTGGTCATGTTTTAATGACTTTAGTTAGTCATTTGACTGGCTGGGTTGGTCATGTTTTAATGACTTTAGTTAGTCATTTGACTGGCTGGGTTGGTCATGTTTTAATGACTTTAGTTAGTCATTTGACTGGCTGGGTTGGTCATGTTTTAATATCTTTAGTTAGTCATTTGACTGGCTGGGTTGGTCATGTTTTAATGACTTTAGTTAGTCATTTGACTGGCTGGGTTGGTCATGTTTTAATGACCTTAGTTAGTCATTTGACTGGCTGGGTTGGTCATGTTTTAATGACTTTAGTTAGTCATTTGACTGGCTGGGTTGGTCATGTTTTAATGACTTTAGTTAGTCATTTGACTGGCTGGGTTGGTCATGTTTTAATGACTTTAGTTAGTCATTTGACTGGCTGGGTTGGTCATGTTTTAATGACTTTAGTTAGTCATTTGACTGGCTGGGTTGGTCATGTTTTAATGACTTTAGTTAGTCATTTGACTGGCTGGGTTGGTCATGTTTTAATGACTTTAGTTAGTCATTTGACTGGCTGGGTTGGTCATGTTTTAATGACTTTAGTTAGTCATTTGACTGGCTGGGTTGGTCATGTTTTAATGACTTTAGTTAGTCATTTGACTGGCTGGGTTGGTCATGTTTTAATGACTTTAGTTAGTCATTTGACTGGCTGGGTTGGTCATGTTTTAATGACTTTAGTTAGTCATTTGACTGGCTGGGTTGGTCATGTTTTAATGACTTTAGTTAGTCATTTGACTGGCTGGGTTGGTCATGTTTTAATGACTTTAGTTAGTCATTTGACTGGCTGGGTTGGTCATGTTTTAATGACTTTAGTTAGTCATTTGACTGGCTGGGTTGGTCATGTTTTAATGTCCTTAGTTAGTCATTTGACTGGCTGGGTTGGTCATGTTTTAATGACTTTAGTTAGTCATTTGACTGGCTGGGTTGGTCATGTTTTAATGACTTTAGTTAGTCATTTGACTGGCTGGGTTGGTCATGTTTTAATGACTTTAGTTAGTCATTTGACTGGCTGGGTTGGTCATGTTTTAATATCTTTAGTTAGTCATTTGACTGGCTGGGTTGGTCATGTTTTAATGACTTTAGTTAGTCATTTGACTGGCTGGGTTGGTCATGTTTTAATATCTTTAGTTAGTCATTTGACTGGCTGGGTTGGTCATGTTTTAATGACTTTAGTTAGTCATTTGACTGGCTGGGTTGGTCATGTTTTAATGACTTTAGTTAGTCATTTGACTGGCTGGGTTGGTCATGTTTTAATGACTTTAGTTAGTCATTTGACTGGCTGGGTTGGTCATGTTTTAATGACTTTAGTTAGTCATTTGACTGGCTGGGTTGGTAATGTTTTAATGACTTTAGTTAGTCATTTGACTGGCTGGGTTGGTCATGTTTTAATGACTTTAGTTAGTCATTTGACTGGCTGGGTTGGTCATGTTTTAATGACTTTAGTTAGTCATTTGACTGGCTGGGTTGGTCATGTTTTAATGACTTTAGTTAGTCATTTGACTGGCTGGGTTGGTCATGTTTTAATGACTTTAGTTAGTCATTTGACTGGCTGGGTTGGTCATGTTTTAATGACTTTAGTTAGTCATTTGACTGGCTGGGTTGGTCATGTTTTAATGACTTTAGTTAGTCATTTGACTGGCTGGGTTGGTCATGTTTTAATGACTTTAGTTAGTCATTTGCATGTAGAATGGTGCAAATAATAGGCTTTAATAGCTGCAGGGATACACACATAACTTTACATCACTCACTCAGTCTACAAACATTACCCACCTTTCTACACAGCCAGCCCCTCTAATAAGCATATGAGGAATATGTATAACCACCCCAATGCAGTGGTAATGATGGAGAAGATGTAGCTAAAATACTGGGGATAGGGAGTTGGGGGTTGGACGTCGCTCTTCAAAGAGATTTAACATCTCATAAAAGAGGGAGGGAGGAAAGAAAGTCTAACCTCCCAAGCCCTGCTCTTTCCCTATCCTCCTTCCCAGCCATCTTCCTTTTTCTCCTTTCCTCCCTAGCATCTTCCTCCCTCCTCTTTGGCACAGCTATAAGGTCTGAGAGAAGCCATGTAAATTAACCAGTGGCGGTCAGTACCATTTAGGATAAGGGTGGACTTTTTTTGTTTCATGAGCATGGCTTTATTTCTATTCCAGCATATTGAATCACTGTAATTCATATTCCATTCACCCAGTTCAATGTCACATTGTCACATGTGTCGTACTGGAGAGAAGACCAAGGCGCAGCGGGAATGTGGATACTCATATTTTAATTTAAAAAAAGAGTAAAGCATCCACAGTGAAAAAACGATAAATGATACTCACGACAAGAACAGTTTTGCAGGCTAACAAACGCAGTGCAAAAACAACTACCCACAACCCCAAAGAAAAGCACACACTACTATATAGGACTCCCAATCAAAGGCAACTCAACACACCTGCCTTCAATTGGGAGTCCAATCACCAACACAACACTTAACACACAAAAACCTGCCACGTCCTGACCAAAACTAATACAATTGCTCCCTCTGCTGGTCAGGACGTGACAGTACCCCTCCTCAAGGTGCAGACCCCGGAATGCACCTTAAAAAAGAAAACACAAAAAAATCCACAATACCCCAACAAAACCAATAAACAATAACCCCTAAACAATAAGGGAGGGAAGGGAGGGTGGCTGCCGTCAACGACGGCACTATGCTACACCCTCCCTCCCCAACCCACCTATCCTGGAGGTGGATCAGGTGCGGGACGTGGACCTCGCTCCACCTTCGGCGTCGCCCACTTCGGTGGCGCCGATAGCTGCGCCGGGCAGATGGGCCACTCGAGCTGACCCTGGCAGACGGGCCACTCGGGCTGGGCCGGAGGACAGGCGGACCACTCGGGCTGGACCGGAGGACAGGCGGGCCACTCGGGCTGGACCGGAGGACAGGCGGGCCACTCGGGCTGGGCCGGAGGACAGGCGGGCCACTCGGGCTGGGCCGGAGGACAGGCGGGCCACTCGGGCTGGGCCGGAGGACAGGCGGGCCACTCGGGCTGGACCGGAGGACAGGCGGGGCACCCTGGCAGATCCGGGCAGGCGGGCCACTCTGGCAGATCCGGGCAGGCGGGCCACTCTGGCAGATCCGGGCAGGTGGGCCACTCTGGCAGCTCCGGGCAGTCGGGCCACTCTGGCAGCTCCGGGCAGTCGGGCCACTCTGGCAGCTTCTGACTAGCGGGCGGCTCTGGCAGCTCCTGACTAGCGGGCGGCTCTGGCAGCTCCTGACTAGCGGGCGGCTCTGGCAGCTCTTGACTGGCGGGCAGCTCTGGCGACTCCTGACTGGCGAGGCTGGGCTGACGCACTAGACGCCTGATGCGTGGGGCTGGTACTGGACGTGCCAGCCTGGAGACACGCACCTCCATGCTAGTGCATATAGCGGGAAACACCGGACCGTAGAGGCGCACTGGCGGTCTTGAGCGCAGGGTTGGCATCACCCCTTCCAGCTCGATGCTCACCTCGCCCTGGCACATGCGGGGCACTGGTACAGGGCGGACTGGGCTGTGCGTACGTATAGACGAGATGGTGCGTACCTCAGCGAAACATGGCGCCCTCCACCTCATACGCACCTCCCTGTAATCACGGGTAGCTGGCTTACGGCTCTTCCTTGGCCTGGCCAAACTACCCGTGTGCCCCCCCAAAAACATTTATTGGGGTTGCCTCTCCGGCTTCCTTGCCAGCCGTGTTCCAGCATAACGTTCGCTCCCTTTTCCTGCTGCCTCCGCTCTTCTCAGTGCCTCCACCTGTTCCCATGGGAGGCGATCCCTTCTGGCCAGGATCTCTTCCCAGCTGTAGGATCCCTTGCCATCCAGGATGTCCTCCCATGTCCATTCATCCACACGATGCTCCTTCCTCTTCCACTGCTTGGTCCTTTTGTGGTGGGTAGTTCTGTCACATGTGTCGTACTGGAGAGAAGACCAAGGCGCAGCGGGAATGTGGATACTCATATTTTAATTCAAAAAAAGAGTAAAGCATCCACAGTGAAGAAAAAAAATGATACTCACGACAAGAACAGTTTTGCAGGCTAACAAACGCAGTGCAAAAACAACTACCCACAACCCCAAAGAAAAGCACACACTACTATATAGGACTCCCAATCAAAGGCAACTCAACACACCTGCCTTCAATTGGGAGTCCAATCACCAACACAACACTTAACACACAAAAACCTGCCACGTCCTGACCAAAACTAATACAATTGCTCCCTCTGCTGGTCAGGACGTGACACACATCGATAGGTTTAGGCTACTACATGATACTCTTATTTTCCCTATAGCCATCATGAGGTTGCTACAACTGTCTAAGTAGGCTAAACTAGCTAGCTGCAATCGCTAGCTAAAAAAATTGTAAAAAATATAGCTAGCTTTCTCTCTCAATCTCTTGCTTCTCCTTAATTTTGGAAGAAATTTGTTCAAAACTAATCAACTATTGTCTTTCTCTCTATTTGAGTCAACTAGTCACCACATTTTATGCAGTGCAGTGTTAGCTAGCTGCAGCTTATAATTTCAGTACTAAATTCATTCTCTGATCCTTTGATTGGGTGGACAACATGTCAGTTCATGCTGCAAGAGCTCTAATATGTTGGAGGACGTCCTCCGGAAGTTGTCATAATTACTGTATAAGTCTATGGAAGGGGGTGAGAACCATGAGCCTCCTACGTTTTATATTGAAGTCAATGTACCCAGAGAAGGACAGGAGCTAGCTGTCCTCCAGCTACACAATGGTACTACCCTACAGAGTGCTGCTGAGGCTACTGTAGACCTTCATAGCAAAACAGAGTTTTAATCAATTATTTTGTGACACGTGATTATATTTAGTATAGTTTTATCAAAAAATTATAACTTTAATGTTTTACTATTTACATTTTTATGAAATTCACTGAGGATGTTGGTTCTCCCCTGAGGAGCCTCCACTGAAGTTAACCCACCTCTCCTGTCTTTTTATGTCTTCTCCTCCTCTCTTCTCTCTGTCATCTGTTTCCATGGAAACCCTCTCTGTGTCAGCTTAATGTTCTATTGATTGATTGTCAAACATCAAATCATCTATTTATGCCCCACTCAGGACAGTCATACAGTGCATTTAGAAAGTATTTAGACCCTTGACTTTTACAGCCTTATTCTAAAATTGATTAAATCATTTTTTTCCTTCATCAATCTACACACAATACCCCATAATGACAAAGCAAAAAACATTTATTTATTTAGCTAATTTATAAAAACACTAAACCAACTAATATGACATTTACATTAGTATTCAGACCCTTTACTCAGTACTTTGTTGAAGCACCTTTGGCAGCAATTACAGCCTCAAGTCTTCTTAGGTATAACGCTACAAGCTTGGCACACAAGCTTGGCACTCTACCTCATCACCGAATTCCTGCCGCTCTCATTACACCGGATCATTGAGTGGCATTTGTTAGCTAACGCCTCTGTCCTGAAGTAAGGACCAGCTAGCCTTGATCTAGCCTCAAGCTAGGCCCGTATACCAGCTAATTCTAGGGCTACAATACCTCCTCTGCCAATTGCCCTGGACCCTTTATTGTCGACACGGAGCCCCGCCAATCCATCACGACTGGACTGCCGACGTGACCGCCCGATGTGGTCTCAACAGGCTATTCTGTTATGATCTTGCCGAAAAACCTCCACTGTACTCACATCCTACCATACCATTGTCTGTACATTGTCTGTACATTTTTCCCTGAATCTATTCTACCACACCCAGAAATCTGCTCCTTTTATTATTTGTCCCCAACGCACTAGACACCCAGTTCTTATAGCCTTTAGCCGTACCCTTATCCTATTCCTCCTCTGCTCTTATGGTGATGTACAGGTTAACCCAGGCCCTGTAGCCCCCAGTTCCACTCCTATTCCCCAGACGCTATGATTTGTTGACTTCAGTAACCATAAAAGCCTTGGTACATGTTAACATCAGATGCCTCAATGCTTTAGCACACTCCGCCAACCCTGATATCCTAGCCGTGTCTGAATCCTGGCTTAGGAAAGCCACCAAAAATTCTGAAATTTCCATCCCCAACTACAACATTTTCCGCCAAGATAGAACTGCCAAAGGGGGGGAGTTGCAATCTACTACAGAGATAACCTGCAGAGTTCTGTCATGCTATCCAGGTCTTTGCCCAAACAGTTTGAGCTTCTACTTTTAAAAATCCACCTTTCCAGAAATAAGTCTCTCACGGTTGCTGCTTGTTATAGACCCCCCTCAGCACCCAGCTGTGCCCTGGAGACCATATGTGAATTAATTGCCTCCCATTTATGTTCAGAGTTTGTACTGTTAGGTGACCTAAACTGGGATATGCTTAACACCCCGGCCGTCCTACAATCTAAGCTAGATGCCCTCAATCTCACACAAATTATTAAGGAACCTACCAGGTACAGCCCTATTTCCATAAACACGGGCACCCTCATAGATACCATCCTGACCAACATGCCCTCTAAATACGCCTCTGCTGTCTTCAACCAGGATCTCAGCGATCACTGCCTCATTGGGTTCATAGTTAAACGACCACCCCTCCCTCATCACGGTCAAACGCTCCCTAAAACACTTCAGTGAGCAGGCCTTTCTAATCAACCTGGCCCGGGTATACTAGAAGGATATTGACCTCATCCCGTCAGTAGAGGATGCCTGGAAATTCTTTAAAAGTGCTTTCCTCACCATCTTAAATATGCATGCCCATTTAAAAAAATGTAGCACTAAGAACAGATATAGCCCTTGGTTCACTCCAGACTTGACTGCCCTTGACCAGCACAGAAACATCCTGTGGCGTATTGCATTAGCATCGAATAGCCCCCACGATATGCAACTTTTCAGGGTTGTTAGGAACCAATATACACAGGCAGTTAGGAAAGCAAAGGCTAGCTTTTTCAAACAGAAATTTGCATCCTGTAGCACAAACTCCAAAAAGTTCTGGGACACTGTAAATCCATGGAGAATAAGAGCACCTCCTCCCAGCTGCCTACTGCACTGAGGCTAGGAAACGCTGTCATCACCAATAAATCTACAATAATTGAGAATTTCAATAAGCATTTTTCTATGGCTGGTGATGCTTTCCAACAGGCTACCCCTACCCCGGTCAACAGTTCTGCACCCCTCACAGAAACTTGCCCAAGCCTGCCCCATTTCTCCTTCACCCAAATCCAGATAGCTGATGCTCTGAAAGAGTTGCAAAATCTGGACCCCTATAAATCAGCTGGGATAGACAATCTGGACCCTCTCGTTCTAAAATGATCCACCGCAATTGTTGCAAACCCTATTACCAGCCTGTTCAACCTCTCTTTCGTATCGTCTGAGATCCATAAAGATTGGAAAGCTGCCGCGGTCATCCCCCTCTTGAAAGGGGGAGACACTCTAGACCCAAACTGTTACAGACCTATATCTATCCTACCCTGCCTTTATAAGTCTTCAAAGGCCAAGAAAACAAACATATCACCTACCATTTCAAATCCCACGTACCTTCTCCGCTATGCAATCTGGTTTCCGAGCTGGTCATGGGTGCACCTCAGCCACGTTCAAGGTCCTAAACGATATCATAACCGCCATCGATAAAATACAATACTGTGCAGCCGTCTTCATCGACCTGGCCAAGGCTTTCGACTCTGTCAATCACCGCATTCTTCTCGCCAGACTCAAAAGCCTTGGCTTCTCAAATGACTGCCTAGCCTGGTTCACCAACTACCTCTCAGATAGAGTTCAGTGTGTCAAATCGGAGGGCCTGTTGTCCGGACCTCTGGCAGTCTCTGCCACAGGGTTCAATTCTAGGGCTGACTCTTTTCTCTGTATACGTCAATGATGTCGCTCTTGCTGCTGGTGATTCTCTGATCCACCTCTATGCAGACGACACCTTTCTGTATACTTCTGGCCTTTCTTTGGACACTGTTAACAAACCTCCAGACGAGCTTCAATGCCATACAACACTCCTTCTGTGGCCTCCAACTGCTCTTAAATGCAAGTAAAACTAAATGCATGCTCTTCAACTAATCACTGCCCGCACCCTCCCCCCAATCTAGCATCACTACTCTGGACGGTTCTGACTTAGAATATGTGGCATCCTACACTCTTGCGGCCAAACATACCCTCGTGATACTAACTATCCTACCGATCCTTGACTTCGGCAATGTCATTTACATAGCCTCCAACACTCTACTCAGCAAATTGCATGTAGTCTATCACAGTGCCATCTGTTTTGTCACCAAAGCCCCATATACTACCCACCACTGCGACCTGTATGCTCTCGTTGGCTGGCCCTCACTTCATATTCATTGCTAAACCCACTGGCTCCTGGTCATCTATAAGTCTTTGCTAGGTAAAGCCCCACCTTATCAAAACTCACTGGTCACCATAGCAGCACCCACCCATAACACGCGCTCCAGCAGGTATATTTCACTGGTCATCCCCAAAGCCAACTCCTCCTTTGGCTGCCTTTCCTTCCAGTTCTCTGCTGCCAATGACTGGAACGAATTTCAAAAATCACTAAAGCTGGAGTCTTATATCTCCCTCACTAACTTTAAGCATCATCTGTCAGAGCAGATTACTGATCATTGCACCTATACATAGCCCATCTAAAATTTAGCCCAAACAACTACCTCTTCCCCTACTGTATTTATTTATTTTGCACCCCAGTATTTCTACTTTGCACTTTCTTCCACTACAAATCTACCATTCCAGTGTTTTACTTGCTATATTGTATTTACTTTGCCACAATGGCCTTTTTTGCCTTTACCTCCCTTATCTCACCTCATTTGCTCACATTGTATATAGACTTATTTGTCTACTGTATTATTGACTGTATGTTTGTTTTACTCCATAGCCCATCTGTAAATAGTCAACCCAACTACCTCATCCCCATATGGTTATTTATTTTTTTGCTCATTTGCACCCCAGTATCTCTACTTGCACATTCATCTTCTGCAAATCTATCACTCCAGTGTTTAATTGCTAAATTGTAATTATTTTGCCACTATGGCCTATTTATTGCCTTACCTCCCTAATCTTACTGCATTTGTACACACTGTATATGGATTTTTTTATTGTGTTATTGACTGTACGTTTGTTTATCTCATGTGTAACTCTGTGTTGTTTGTGGCTCACTGCTTTGCTTTATCTTGGCCAGGTCGCAGTTGTAAATGAAAACTTGTTCTCAACTGGCCTACCTGGTTAAATAAAGGTGAAATAAAATAAAGAATAAAGACCTGCATTTGGGTTTATCCTATTCTTCTCTGCAGAGCCTCTCAAGCTTTGTCAGGTTGGATGGGGAGTGTTGCTGCACAGCTATTTTCAGGTCTCTCCAGAGATGTTCGATCTGGTTCAAGTCCGGGCTCTGGCCTGGCCACTCAGGGACATTCAGAGACTTGTCTCGAAGCCACTCCTGCGTTGTCTTGGCTGTGTGCTTAGGGGCGTTGTCCTGTTGGAAGATTAACCTTCGCCCCAGTCTGAGGTCCTGAGCGCTATCTGGAGCAGGTTTTCATCAAGGATCTCTCTGTACTTTGCTCTGTTCATCTTTCCCGCAATCCTGACTAGTCTCCCAGTCCCTGCCGCTGAAAAACATCCCCACAGCATGATTCTGCCACCACCATGCTTCACCGTATGGATGGTGACAGGATTCCTCCAGACGTGACGCTTGGCATTCAGGCCAGATAATCTTTTTCATGGTCTGAGAGTCTTTAGGTGCCTTTCGGCAAACTCCAAGCAGGCTGTCATGGGCCTTTTACTGAGGAGTGGCTTCTGTCTGAGTACTACCATAAAGGCCTGATTGGTGGAGTGCTGCAGAGGAACTCTAGAGCTCTGTCAGTGACCATCGGGTTCTTGGTCACCTCCCTGACCAAGGCCCTTCTCCCCCGATTACTCAGTTTGGCCGAGCGGCCAGCTCTAGGAAGAGTCTTGGTGGTTCCAAACTTCTTCCATTTAAGAATGATGGAGGCCACTGTGTTCTTAGGAACCTTCAATGCTGCATAAATGTTTTGGTACCCTTCTACAGATCTGTGCCTCGACACAATCATGTATTGGAGCTCTACAGACAATTCCTTCGACCTCATGGCTTGGTTTTTGCTCTGACGTGCACTGTCAACTGTGAGACCTTATAGGGACATGGTGTGCCTTTCCAAATCATGTCCCATCAATTTTATTTACCGCAGTTGTTGTAGAAACATTTACCGCAGTTGTAGAAACATCTCAAGGATGGTCAATGGAAACAGGATGCACCTGAGCTCAATTTTGAGTCTCTATTCTTTTGTAAATACGTTTTTTCTGTTTGAAATTTTTTATTAATTAGAAAACATTTCTAAAAGTCAGTTTTCGCTTTGTGATTATGGGGAATTGTGTGTAGATTGCTGTTTTTTTTTTTTACTTAATCCATTTTAGAATAAGGCTGTAATGTAACAAAATGTGGAAAAAGTCAAGGGGTTTGAATACTTTCCGAAGACACTATGAGTGTGATGTGTTCTGGATTAATAAATAATCCTCGTATTAGTTTTGAATAGAGCGAGTGAGACAATGTGTATGTGTGTTTGTTTCGGTGTGCTGGCTATCTGTGTGCTGTAAATGTGTTCAAAGAGTGTTCGTAGGGCTTATTTGTACTGTATTAAGAGAAGCAACGTGCGGTTTTCAAAACTGTCACTTTCACTTGATGTCTCTACATCAGTCTAGACAACAGTGTGCTGTTACTGAAAGACAAGTGCAGTGTGAGAGAACAAGTTCAATTTGGATTTGTTCAAATTTAGTGATGTTAGATTCACATTGAATGGTGTTGATTTAACAATAAAAATAAATCATGAATGATTTGAAAGGGCATAACAATTCATAAATCAGAGGGTTTATATTGTGTCCTACTTTTCATTGCGTTCGTAGAACTTCAGGTAATATCCTGAATAACTTCCTTCTATCATATTTCAAATAAATTGTTTAGCTTACTGCTGTATGTCTGATACACTGTATGACTCTTGTGTTTGAGAAACTATATCTGTTTAGTTTGCAACTGATTTTTACATCCCCAATTATCACTTGTTTTAACTCTAAAGAGCTACTTTAAATACCTCTTACCACCAGTTTAACTAAAGGGACTTATATTTGACAAAATAAAATGTTACTTAGTTGAGTGATAGTCACCCCCCCCCACACACACACACACACCGGCACAATACAGCTCTCCGGCTCAGGAAGAGTTAATTGAGAGTTTTTGTGAAATGTAATATAGGAGTTTTAAATAAAACCCAGGCTACCTATGAGACTGGACCACCAGAGTGTTTGACCGGTATGGTCCGGCGTCAGAGGATAGGACATCAAAACTCACAGATATAGCCAACAATTATCTTTTATTAAACACACAATTTCGTAATACAGCGTGCATGAAATGCTAGGTGACCTGCTAAATTCCTGTAGTCTCTGTAACCCAATCAGTGTGCTGCAGTGACCCAAAGTGTATAGCACACAGGCTAAGTGTAGTAACGTACTAAAAAGTGACACGACACACTAATGAGATAGATACGGTCCTAGATTCTACATCATTGCAAACTGGGCCTAGCCAAAATGAAATGCAATTGTACAAAACATGCAAAAATCACTGGGGTATAATACGCTTATGCATGGTCCAGAGATACACACATGATAATAAGGTCATAAACCCCCGCCCCCGCCCTCACTTTGATCTGTGCAGTCTGCAATCCCCATTTTGTTCGCACCCACATAACCCACGCTGTATTTGAAAAAACATACATTCTATACTGAACAAAAAATATAAAACGCAACATGCAACAATTTCAATGATTTTACACAGTTACTGTTCATATAAGGAAATCAGTCAAATTAGGCCCTAATCTATGAATTTTACATGACTGGGCAGGGGCGTAGTCATGGGTGGGCCTGGGAAGAAAGAGGCCCACCCACTTGGGAGCCAGGCCCACCCACTGGGGAGTTAGGCCCAGGCAATCAGAATGAGTTTTTCCACACAAAAGGGCTTTATTACATACAGAAATGCTCCTCAGTTTCATCAGCTGTCCAGGTGACTGGTCTCAGACAATTCTGTAGGTGAAGAAGCCGGATGTGGAGGTCCTGTGTTGGCGTGGTAACACGTGGTCTACGGTTGTCAGGCCGGATGGATGTGCTGCCAAATGATCTAAAACGACGTTGGAGGCAGCTTATGGTAGAGAAATTAACGTTAAATTCCTCTGGCAACAGCTCTGTTGGACATTCCTGCTGTCAGCATGCCAATTGCACGCCCCTTCACATCTTGAGACATCTGTGGCATTGTGTTGTGTGACAAAACTGCACATTTTAGTGTGGCCAGCACAAGGTGCATCTGTGTAATGATCATGCTGTTTTATCAGCTTCTTGATATGCTACACCTGTCAGGTGGATGGATTATCTTGGCAAAGGAGAAATGCTCACTAACAGGGATGTAAACAAATTTGTGCACAAAATTTGAGAGAAATACGCTTTTTGTGCGTATGGAACATTTCTGGGATCTTTTATTTCAGCTCATGAAACATGGGACCAACACTTTACATGTTGCCTTTATATTTTGTTCAGGATAAAAACATTTAACAAGTCTAGGCCAACAAAAGAGAACATAGACATAACATTTAAATGTAACATTTGAAAACAATGAACTTTCCCAGCTGACGGTTCACTGAATAGGCTACAAACTGGACAGGAACAACTAGGCTATACTCTGATTCAGGTTTATCACTGTAGGTTTTAGCCTGATTCATTACGTAGAATAGAGAAGTGCACTACACTATCAGCGTGCTCAGTTTACAAACACTGATAAAGTTTAGCTAATTAATTAGCATGTTCAATAAAATGCTACAATGCGCCGCGCAGTCTGTTCCCAGAAGGAGGGGAACAGACCCCACTATCTTATCTTGTTCCCCAAATTCCCCCTCACTATCTGTCTTTTTAGCTGGTCTCCCTACCCAGCAGCGAAGGACAACCTCCCCTCATTTAGTGCAGTGTGGATACCTGCTAAGGCTACAAGCCCAACGTTCATCAAAGCACAGCTCCCTCGCCAAGAACTGCCTGCTCTCTCGGCTCTGCCTTATATCAGTTTTTCAGAGTCCCGGCAGAGCCTTGCAAGCAAGCACAGGTGTGAGCAATTAGCTGATGATTTAGTGACGTACTCCCTTACAAGCTGTCCCACAGTTTCACCACAGTATTAAAACACAGGCTACATCGAAGACTGTCTGATTAGTATTAAAACACAGGCTACATCGAAGACTGTCTGATTAGTATTAAAACACAGGCTACATCGAAGACTGTCTGATTAGTATTAAAACACAGGCTACATCAAAGACTGATTAGTAGTAAAACACTGTCTACATCAAAGACTGATTAGTAGTAAAACACTGTCTACATCGAAGACTGTTTGATTAGTATTAAAACACAGGCTACCCTTTGCTGATTGTGGATTTACTGTAATTAGGCTGCTCAGAGGCAACGATGGAATGAATGGAAGAATGAATAAAATCCGTCATTGTTGCAGCTGTGATAGCTACTGTGAAATGGAATCAGCAGCTCTTAGAGAGAGGAGTGTGGAATAAAATATCAAAGAGAGAAGAAGCATGTGAGACGACATAGATAGAACACACTCAGTTGGTTTCAAAGGACACTGATTGTCATGATTTCTCCAGGATAGCAACTCCTAAATACTCAATAATGTTGAAAACAGGTGGTGAAATGAGTGATTCGCTGTGTTTGTTACACAAATTTGTCCCCCTGTTGTTCTTTGTCGTTCCACGAAATGAGGCTCTTTTGGGTAATCTAACTTGGTGTGATTTTTTGGGGTCATAAAGAGCACATGTTCAACTTAATAAAAACATATTTCCCCTTTTCAATAGTTAATAAAAATTACAATACTACAGTAAGTATCTATTATTGCCAAATACCGTAACAACATTGACCGTAACAGGGTTGACCATAACAAGGTTGACAGTATAATGTTGACCATAACAGGGTTGACCATAACATGTTCACCAATACAAGGTTGACTGTAACAGGGTTGACTGTTACAGGGTTACCCGTAACAAGGTTGACTGTAAACAACATTGACCGTAACATGTTGACCGTAACATGTTGACCATAACAAGGTTGACTGTAACAGGGTTGACCGTAACAGGGTTGACCATAACAAGGTTGACCGTAACAAGTTGACCGTAATAGGGTTGACCATAACAACACTGACCGTAGCATGTTGACCGTAGCATGTTGGCCATAACAATGTTGACTGTAACAGGGTTGACCGTAACAGGGTTGACCGTAACATGGATGATCTTAACAACATTGACCGTAACAGGGTTGACCGTAACATGTTGACCATACCAGGGTTGACTGTAACAGGGTTGACCGTAATAGGGTTGACCATAACAAGGTTGACCGTTACATGATTGACCGTAAAAGGGTTGGCCATAACAATGTTGACTGTAACAGGGTTGACCGTAACAAGCTTGACTGTAACAGGGTTGACTGTAACAGGGTTGACTGTAACAGGGTTGACCGAAACAGGGTTGACTGTAAAAGGGTTGACCGTAAAAACATTGACCGTAACAGGGATGACCGTAACATATTGACCGTAACAAGGTTGACCATAACAGGGTTGACCGTAACAGGGTTGACCGTAACAAGGTTGACTGTAACCGGGTTGACCCTAACAGGGTTGACCGTTTCAGGGTTGACTGTAAACAAGGTTGACCGTAAACAAGGTTGACCGTGAACAAGGTTGACCGTAACTGGGTTGACAACTTAATCTTAAATTAGCCATGAATCCCCTTGTGACAAGAGGAATAGAAGGTTGTTGTTTGCAACAGTGAGGGGCAATTGAATGCAAGCTTCACAAAAAAACATTTCTAACCTATCTATCTACAGGTAACAGGGTTGACGTGTTATAATGGACCCGCTCAATTCTTCACCACAAAACATCAGAAAATGGTCAAAAAGAAATGAACCAGCTCACACTATGATTTAACTTTTAGATGTTCAATGTTTCTTTATATATATATATATTTAAAAAGGAATAGTTGCACCATAACAAAAACAAGAGTACAGTTCACTTAACAGTGTTGACCAGATTTTTAAACGTTAAAATGAATCAATAATCACATTAAATAAATAATGATTTCCAGAAATTGGTTAAAATCTTCCTAGAAGTCACAGTGGGAAATTCGCTTTAGTCTGTATTCATGTCTATGCACTATAGAGTGGTTACATTTATCCAGGCCCATCCCTCAGCTTTTTACCAAAACAGTGGCAGGGCGGCAGCTTTGTTATTGTTTCAGTTTAGAATTCTAGCTTCAATGCTTCCGTCAATGCTTCAGTTAATGCTTTTAGTGACATAGTCACAAGCAGCATTATTCATATATAATCGTGAAGACCTCTTTTGAATATTCTAAACACAAAATATCTGGCCTGACTGCCCACCCTATAGTAAAACTTCCACAGCCCGTTCGCTGAAGTGAAGCAGTGCATATTGGGTAATGAGCTGTGAGGCATATCGTTGTCATATTTCTTTGTGTTTCTCCCGAGCGCTGCCACATTAACGGTTTATTTTTCCCCCTAATTATAGTGGTGTAGCTGTTTGGCTACGCTCCGCTACATTGGCTCCCTCCCTCTGTCCCTCCATCCCTCCCTCCGTCCCTCCCTCCCTCCGTCCCTCCCTCCCTCCCTCTGTCCCTCCATCCCTCCCTCCCTCTGTCCCTCCATCCCTCCCTCCCTCTGTCCCTCCATCCCTCCGTCCCTCCATCCCTCCGTCCCTCCATCCCTCCCTACCTCCGTCCCTCCGTCCCTCCATCCCTCCATCCCTCCATCCTTCCATCCCTCCATCCCTCATCCCGGCACTCTCTCCCCCCCCCGTGTTCCACTACACTACACTGCACTGTTGCCATTAACAAAGCAATCAACTCACTGGGCTATAGAGAAACCCATTGAGTGGAATGTAAATATTTGCTGTAGGCTATCTTTATGGCCACTCGTTGATTATGCTCCATATGCATGCAAGCACTCAGATGAAAAAGCAAGCATACACGTGATGGCATCGACATGGAGACACAGACAGACAGGCAGACATGGAGACACAGACAGACAGGCAGACATGGAGACACAGACAGACAGGCAGACATGGAGACACAGACAGACAGGCTGACATGGAGACACAGACAGACAGGCTGACATGGAGACACAGACAGACAGGCTGACATGGAGACACAGACAGACAGGCAGACATGGAGACACAGACAGACAGGCAGACATGGAGACACAGACAGACAGGCAGACATGGAGACACAGACAGACAGGCAGACATGGAGACACAGACAGACAGGCTGACATGGAGCAGACTGATAGGCTGACATGGAGACACAGACAGACAGGCAGACATGGAGACACAGACAGACAGGCAGACATGGAGACACAGACAGACAGGCAGACATGGAGACACAGACAGACAGGCAGACATGGAGACACAGACAGACAGGCAGACATGGAGACACAGACAGACACAGGCTGACATGGAGACACAGACAGACAGGCAGACATGGAGACACAGACAGACAGGCTGACATGGAGACACAGACTGACAGGCTGACATGGAGACACAGACAGACAGGCAGACATGGAGACACAGACAGACAGGCAGACATGGAGACACAGACAGACAGGCTGACATGGAGACACAGACAGACAGGCTGACATGGAGACACAGACAGACAGGCTGACATGGAGACACAGACAGACAGGCTGACATGGAGACACAGACAGACAGGCAGACATGGAGACACAGACAGACAGGCAGACATGGAGACACAGACAGACAGGCAGACATGGAGACACAGACAGACAGGCAGACATGGAGACACAGACAGACAGGCTGACATGGAGACACAGACAGACAGGCAGACATGGAGACACAGACAGACAGGCTGACATGGAGACACAGACTGACAGGCTGACATGGAGACACAGACAGACAGGCAGACATGGAGACACAGACAGACAGGCAGACATGGGGACACAGACAGACAGGCAGACATGGAGACACAGACAGACAGGCTGACATGGAGACACAGACAGACAGGCTGACGTGGAGACACAGACAGACAGGCAGACGTGGAGACACAGACAGACAGGCAGACGTGGAGACACAGACAGACAGGCTGACATGGAGACACAGACAGACAGGCTGACATGGAGACACAGACAGACAGGCTGACATGGAGACACAGACAGACAGGCAGACATGGAGACACAGACAGACAGGCAGACGTGGAGACACAGACAGACAGGCAGACGTGGAGACACAGACAGACAGGCAGACGTGGAGACCCAGACAGACAGGTAAACATGGAGACCCAGACAGACAGGCTGACATGGAGACACAGACAGACAGGCAGACATGGAGACACAGACAGACAGGCTGACATGGAGACACAGACTGACATGGAGACATGCATGCACGCACACACACCCACATACACACGCCCACACACACACACATCCATACACACACACACACACACACAAAATTTGACAGAGTAAAAGGTTCTCTTTGAAAAGCTTTGATGTCTCTGCCGTGTTACCTTGTTGGATATCGTGGTTGCTTATAAGTAGATGTGAACATTGTAGTGGCAGCAACCTGTCTTACACTTTCTCTCTCCTTTTATCCGGTCACTTGTACGTGAGCCTGTGTGTGTACAACATCCACACTATTCTGTGTAATGGAGTGGCCTAATGTATGATAGCTTTTTAATTAATTATGTTATAATTGTGGAATAAGTTGTAATGTCCCGCTGTTCTAATGGCAGCGGAACAGACTGTTTGTCAGACTTTTTGGAGGATATATTGGCACGGTTTGCCGGCCCCCGACTTTTGGCAGGCCTTCAGCCAGTCAGGCGCTCTAGGAAAAGGGGTTGTTTTCTGGCGTGAAGTCAAATTAAATCAAATTTGTCACATGAGCCGAGTACAACAGGTGTGACCTTACAGTGAAATGCTTACTTACAAGCACTTAACCAACAATGCAGTTCAAGAAATAGAGTTAATAAAATATCTACTAAATAAAAAAAATACAAATAAAAAATAGAATCAATCACAAGGTAACACAAGAAATGTACAAAACAATAAGGAGGCTATAAACAGAGGTACCGAGTCAATGTGTGGGGGTGCAGTGGTCCTTACAACTGTGAGAGATAGAAAGGAGTTTAAAGAAAGCAAAATCTGTTTGAAGCCAGGGGAGGGGGAGGGAGAGGGATGAAGGGAGAATGGGGAGGGAGAGGGAGGGAGGGTTAATTGGGAGGGAGAAGGGGGAGGGATAAGGAGGGGGAGAGGGAGAGAGTGAAGGAAGGGTAGAAGGTGTGACATGCCCTGATGTGGAAATTGTGAATTGTGAAATGTGGTCAAGGGCGAGATGGTGAGGGGGTTTTGTGATGGAAGATTGATGGCTTTTTGAAAGGTTGTTTGGATAGTACTGTTTTTGGTGTGAGGTTTTGTGTCATGATGGTTGTGTTGGTGGATAAGGGGGAAGGGTGGAGATGTCTAGGAGCAAAACTCACTTGTCAGTTTGGATAAATGCAAACAGCATGTCCATGTTTGGTTTGTCCGACTTGCTTTTGTCTGTTTTGTATGGCTTGTTAGACATGTCAGTGTCCCTTTGTCACTTTGTTTACCTACCAGAGTCATCAGTGTTATTAGTGTTAAACAGGTAACTGGTGGAATGAATGCCTTGTCTCAAACCCAACAGGAACCAACCCAAGAGAAGGCTTAAACACTTGTCTAATACTACACTGGCTCATAACAATTGACATATTATGTATGGCATGTCATCTAAGACTGGACCGATATAGTACTGCATACTAACCTGGCATGTTGCTAGCTACAGTATATAACCAAATCAGTATTCCTCCCCACGCCTAGACCACATGGAAGGCAGGTTTGTGATGAGGTCTATTGACAACCTGTTGTCCTACAAGTCTAAGCTGAAGGCAGGTTTGTGATGAGGTCTATTGACCATCTGTTGTCCTACAAGTCTAAGCTGAAGGCAGGTTTGTGATGAGGTCTATTGACCATCTGTTGTCCTACAAGTCTAAGCTGAAGGCAGGTTTGTGATGAGGTCTATTGACCACCTGTTGTCCTACAAGTCTAAGCTGAAGGCAGGTTTGTGATGAGGTCTATTGACCACCTGTTGTCCTACAAGTCTAAGCTGAAGGCAGGTTTGTAATGAGGTCTATTGACCACCTGTTGTCCTACAAGTCTAAGCTGAAGGCAGGTTTGTGATGAGGTCTATTGACCATCTGTTGTCCTACAAGTCTAAGCTGAAGGCATGTTTGTAATGAGGTCTATTGACCACCTGTTGTCCTACAAGTCTAAGCTGAAGGCAGGTTTGTGATGAGGTCTATTGACCATCTATTGTCCTACAGGCCTAATTTACCTGATGGATGGATGTCAAATGAATCAAATCAAATCAAATTGTATTTGTCACGTGCTTCGTAAACTACAGGTGTGGACTAACAATGAAATGCTTACTTACGGGCCATTCCCAACAATGCAGAGAGAAAGACAGTAGAGAAATAATACTAAAGTAAAAATAGTAATAATAAATACATAGTGAGGAATGATAACGTGGCTATATACATTGGGTACCAGTACCGAGTCCATGTGCAGGAGTATGAGGTAATGTAGGTAGACATGCACATATACAGTACCAGTCAAAAGTTTGGACACACCTACACCTACTCATTCAAGGGTTTTTATTTATTTTTACTATTTTCTACATTGTAGAATAATAGTGAAGACATCAAAACTATGAAATAACACATATGGAATCATGTAGTAACTAAAATTGTGTTAAATAAATCAAAATATATCTTATATTTGAGATTTTTGCCTTGATGGCAGCTTTGCACACTCTTGGCATTCTTGCCTAGTTAAGTAATGGTTAAATAAAATAAAATAAAAAATTTAAAGTTTATTTGTGGAATTTCTTTCCTTAATGCGTTTGAACCAATCAGTTGTGTTGTGACAAGGTAAGGGTGGTATTCAGAAGATAGCCCTATTTGGTTAAAGATCAAGTCCATACTATGGCAAGAACAGCTCAAATTAGGAAAGGCAAATGACAGTCCATCATTACTTTAAGACATGATGGTCAGTCAATACGGAACATTTCAAGAACTTTGAAAGTTTCTTCAAGTGAAGTTGCAAAACTCATCAAGCACTGTGATGAAACTGGCTCTCATGAGGACCGCCACAGGGAAGGAAGACCCAGAGTTACCTCTGTTGTAGAGGATACGTTCATTAGTTACCAGCCTTAGAATTGCATCCCAAATAAATGCTTCAAAGAGTTAGCAACTGGCAGACACATCTCAACCTTTCAGAGTTCAGAGGAGACTGTGTGAATCAGGCCGTCATGGTCAAATTTCTGAAAAGAAACCAATAGGCACCAATAAGAAGAAGAGACTTACTTGGGCCAAGAAACACGAGCAATGGACTTTAGACCGGCATGTATGGTTCCCACCTTGAAGCACGGAGGAGGAGGTGTGATGTGTGGGGGTGCTTTGCTAGTGACACTGTCTATGATTTATTTAGAATTCAAGGCACACTTAACCAGCATGGCTACCACAGCATTCTGCAGCGTAACGCCTTCCCATCTGGATTGCGCTTGGTAGGAGTATAATTTGTTTTTCAACAGGACAATGACCCAACACACCTTCAGGCTGTGTAAGGGCTATTTGACCAAGATGGAGAGTGATGAAGTGTTGCATCATATGACCTGGCCTCCACAATCACCTGACCTCAACCCAATTGAGATGCTTTTGGATGAGTTGGATTGCAGAGTAAATGAAAAGCAGCCAACAAGTGCTCAGCATATGTGGAAAGTCCTTCAAGACATTCCAGTTGAAGCTGGTTGAGAGAATGCCAAGAGTGTGCAAAGCTGTCATCAAGGCAAAAGGGTGGCTACTTTGAAGAACCTAAAATATATTTTGATGTGTTTAACACTTTTTTGGGTTACTACATGATTCCATATGTGTTATTTCATAGTTTTGATGTCTTCACTATTATTCTACAAAGTAGAAAATAGTACATTAAAGAAAAAGCCTTGAATGAGTAGGTGTGTCCAAACTTTTGACTGGTACTGTATCTAGGAATAAAGTGACAGATAGTAAACAGTAGCGTCAATTTTTTTTTAAATATTTTTTTATTTAACTATGTCAGTTAGGAACAAATTCTTATTTACAATGACGGCCTTGCCCGGACAAACCCGGACGACGCTGGGACAATTGTGCACCGCCCTAGGGGACTCCCAATCACGGCCGGATGTGAGACAGCCTGGATTCAAACCAGGTACTGTAGTGACACCTCTTGCACTGAGATGCTGTGCCTTAGACCGCTGCGCCACTTGGGAGTGAGAGGAGGATAGTCGATGTCAATGCAGATAGTGTGGGAAGCTATTTGGTTAACTATTTAACAGTCTTATGGCTTGGGAGTAGAAGCTGTTCAGGTTCTTGTTGGTTCCAGACTTCCAGAGAGAACAGTGTATGACTTGGGTGACTGGAGTTTTTGAAAATGTTTAGGACCTTCCTCTGACACCGCCTGGTATAGAGGTCCTGGATGACAGGGACCTTGGCCCCAGTGATGTACTGGGCCGTCCACACTACCCTCTGTAGTGTCTTGTAATCAGATACCAAGCAGTTGCCATACTAAGCAATAATGCTGCCAGTCAATGTGCTCTCAATGGAGCACCTGTAGAACATTTCGAGTATCTGAGGGCCTATGCCAAATCTTTTCAGCCTCCTGAGGTGAAAGAGGTGTTGTTGTGCCATTTTCACGACTGTGTTAGTGCGTTTGGACCATGATAGATCCTTAGTGTGGATACCAAGGAATTTGAAGCTCTAGAACCCAGTCCACTACAATCCCACCGATATGAATGGGGGCATGCGCTGTAGTCAATGAACAGCATTCTCACTTAGGTGTTCCTTTTGTCCAGGTGGGAAAGGGCAGTGTGAAGTGCAATAGAGATTGTGGATCTGTGAATCTGTTGGGGCGTTATGCGATTTGGAGTGGGTCTGGGATGATGTTGTTAATGTGAGGCATGACCAGCCTTTCAAAGCATTTCATGGCTACAGATGTGAATGCTATGGGGCGGTAGTCATTTTAAGGCAGGTTACATTGGCGTTCTTGGGCACAGAGCCTATGGTGGCCTGCTTTAAACATGTAGGTATTACAGACTGGGTCAGTGAGGATACTTGCCAGCTCGTCAGCACATACTCTGAGTAAGCGTTCTGGTAAACCATCTGGAAGGTTAACCTGTTTAAAGGTCTTCGGCTTCGGAGAGCGTGATCACATTGTCTTCCGGAACTGTCGTCTGGAACCACTGGTGCTTGTCTTTATACCATTCCTTTAATCATGTTTATGTTTGTTAATACTGTGTGTGTGTGTGTGTGTGTGTGTGTGTGTGTGTGTGTGTGTGTGTGTGTGTGTGTGTGTGTGTGTGTGTGTGTGTGTGTGTGTGTGTGTGTGTGTGTGTGTGTGTGGTGTGTGTGCGTGAGGTAGCTGGTCTGTCAAAGGTAGCTGTTCTGCCGAGGTAGCTGTTCTGTCAGAGGTAGCTGTTCTGTCAGAGGTAGCTGTTCTGTCAGAGGTAGCTGTTCTGTCAGAGGTAGCTATTCTGTCAGAGGTAGCTGTTCTGCCGAGGTAGCTGTTCTGTCAGAGGTAGCTGTTCTGTCAGAGGTAGCTGTTCTGTCAGAGGTAGCTGTTCTGTCAGAGGTAGCTGTTCTGTCAGAGGTAGCTATTCTGTCAGAGGTAGCTGTTCTGCCGAGGTAGCTGTTCTGTCAGAGGTAGCTGTTCTGTCAGAGGTAGCTGTTCTGTCAGAGGTAGCTGTTCTGCCGAGCTAGCTGTTCTGCCGAGGTAGCTGTGGGCTCTCTCTACTGCTTTTGCTTTGCTTGTTAATTTTTTTCCCCAGAAGGAATTACCTCATTTTCATGCATGTCATATAAGCCTTGATGTGCGATGGAGAGCGAGCGCTGAGCCTGACAGATTGCAGTGTGCTTTGTGTGATGGAAGAGCCCCCCCGTCCACCGTCCCTTGCTTTACATTTCTCATCAGTTGAACTAAGTACATCTTCAAAGGGAGGCCAGTGTGCAGGAAGGGAGAGAGAGCACAAGAGAGAAAAGAGAAACGGAACGAACAGGAGAGAAGATAGAGAAGGAATGAGTGAGAGAGAGAGAGTGAGAGAGAGAGAGAGAGGGGGAAAGAGAGAGAGACACAGAGAGAGAGAAAGAGAGAGAGAGAGATCTTGGCCGTCTCCCATACTGTCTCTGGTTGCATCCCAAGTGGCATCATAGTCCCTACATAGCGCACTTCTTCTTGTCAAAACTATTGCATGATGTAGGGAATAGGGTGCCATCTGGGACACCGCTTCTGTCTCTCGTCTGGCCTTTAATTAACCAGACACCAAGACACTCTAAGAGCCCTGGATGTTCCATCCGACTGACCACCCCTGCACCCTGATGCCCACCACGCCAGTCACCTGATCTCTCCTTTATTTCTCCTCTCTTCCATCCACCCTTCATCTCCGTCTGCCCAGCCAATATCTCAATTTCCTGAAAGATTATGTTAAGTAAGTATAGTATATTTCTCTCTCTCTCTCTCTCTCTCTCTCTCTCCCTCTCTTCCCCCTCTTTCTTTCTCTCTCTCTCTGTCTCTCTCCCCCTCTCTCTCGCTCTCTCTCTCTCTCCCCCCCTCTTTCTCTTTCCTCCCCTCTATCTTTCTCACTATCTCCCTCTTTCTTTCTCTCTCTCTTTCTCTGTACGAGGCCAATGCGTCACGCGGTCCATCTGAAAATAACTGATCGATGGAGGAAACAAAGAGAGAGTGAAATAGATACAAAAAGAGGATGTTTATTAAGAGAGAGAGTAAGAGAGAGAGAGAGAATGTATCTCTCTCTCTGCTAGCTCATTAAGCATTTCTTCCTTCTTCCAGTAGATAACAGAATAGGAAACAGATAAGACTTGGACCTCTGTGGCCGTGTTCAATGGCTATCTAAAGGAGATAGATCACTGAGAGGTTCTTCAGCTTAACCACAGGCTTTTGTTAAAGGCTCTGTGTCTTGGCGAGAGCCAGGCAAAGGGGTGTACAGACGCCAATGACAAGCAGGGAGAGAATTAATTAAGGTAGCCAGCCATTCATTATGGCTTTGAAGTTGCCCCTTTATTAGGGAGTTAGAGATAGAGCTAAGGAAATCTCTGGGTAAGCTTGTATCACGCTATTAATGGGTTTATGAGATAAAGATGTAGAGATGGATAGGACGTTAGTTAAGGGTATTGTGTTTGAATCAAATCAAATTTTATTCAGATGAAGTGGAGTCATTTCCAACAGACCTGAGGCCCCCTCCATGCTATGCACCTCTCCTAATGGCCCTACGTAGGTAGACCCCTACTATATGTGGTCAATAGAAGAATAGCCAATCCTGGCAATAAACCTCATGGCCAGAGACTGCCTCCCATGGAGCTGAGAGCAGACGGGAAGGATGAAGAAATGTGCTCTGATTGGGACCATAAGGACCCTGTGTAGATAGATGATTGACTGGGATTGAGGCTATATAATCAGGTAGAAATGTAGAAATCAATACTTGGACATACAGAACCTGGGGTCTCTATACATGTAATCACGTCTTAATAGTCAAACTACATGGATTTTCATATGTAATCACTTCATAGGTGTTACGGACAAATTGATATTTCCTGCTTTATAGCCAATCAAAACCTTTCAACTCCTACTGAAATGAAAGTGAAGGGTAGACTAATAATGAACATGGAGAAATGACTATTGAAATGAAAAGCCTGCCTTAACATGTGTGGATAAAACATTTCTAAGGTTTAAACTCTTATTAACAAACTTTTAGAAGGTTTTCAGTGCGTAGTGCCTCATAGGTGTCTTAGCAGTTAGAGAGGCGAGCCAGCAACCGGAGGGCTGTCAGTTCCAATCCAGGTCCCACAGGAAAAATCTGTCTGGAACTGAGCTGACAACCAGGGGTTTGCTGGTATCAAATCCTAGATGTCATTGCCTGCCGTTGTGTCCTTGAGCTAGACACTTAACCCCCCCACAACAACAGCTCCCCGGGCACCCAGTATTGCAGACCCCCCCCACACACCTCTCCAAAACCTCTATATGTATCTGTGTCTTTCGGAGGGGTTGGATTAAAAGTGGAAGTAACGGAAATATTTTGGTTGGAACAATTGATCAATAAAGTGATCTCAATCTGAATCATTTAACAGGTGTGAACTGGTTGACTATGACATGCACTCTACATGGCTAAAAGTATGTGTATGCCTGCTCGTTGAATGTCTAATTCCAAAATTATGGACATTAATATGGAGCAGGTCCCCCTTTTGCTGTTATAACAGCCTCCACTCTTCTGGGAAGACGTTCTACTAGATGTAGAAAATCATCAGGTGTTCCATGGGGTTGAGGTCAGGGCTCTGTGCAGGCCACTCAAGTTCTTCCACACCAATCACAACAAACCACAGGGGCATTGTCATGCTGGAACAGGAAAGGGCCTTCCGCAAACTGTTGCCACAAAGTTAGAAGCACAAGGGTTGGACTAAAAATAACAAGATAACTAATGTAAAATATTCTGTGTCCGTAAACCTGTATAAAGGTTCAGAACTTTTGTGAAACAGCACAGATGGAAAATATATGGCAAATAGAAAACTGGATGGTCTTCAGAGATAGATAGGAGTGTTGAAGGTAGCTGAAGGATGGGACTGAAAACAAAAAAAAAGATACTGTAACTATTGTAAAATATACAGTGTCCGTAACATTTACAGTAAATAGTATGTATAAGCTGGAAGTATAAGCCTAAGTGTTGTGGTACATTAGTTTACTCCAATTAGGGGAGGGGTGGTAGGGTTAGGGGAAAATAAATATAGAGGGAAAATATGTACAAAATAATACAGTTCATTTGGAAAGTATTCAGACCCCTTGACTTTTTCAACATTTTGTTACATTACAGCCTTATTCTAAAATTGATTCAATAGTTTCTTCCCTCATCAATCTATACAAAATACCTCATAATGACAAAGCAAAAACTGTTTTTTAGAAATTTTTGCAAATGTATTAAAAATAAACACGGAAGTATCACATTTACATAAGTATTCAGACCCTTTACCCAGTACTTTGTTGAAGCAACTTTGGCAGTGATTACAGCATTGAGTCTTCTTGGGTATGACGCTACAAGCTTGGCACACCTGTGTTTGGGGAGTTTCTCCCATTCTTCTCTGCAGATCCTCTCAAGCTCTGTCAGGTTGGATGGAAGCGTTGCTGCACAGCTATTTTCAGGTCTTTCCAGAGATGTTCGAGTCAGGGCTCTGGCAGGGCCACTCAAGGACATTCAGAGACTTGTCCCGAAGCCACTCCTGCCTTGTCTTGGCTGTGTGCTTAGGGTTGATGACCTGTTGGATGGTGAACCTTCGCCCCAGTCTGAGGTCCAGAGCAGGTTTTCAGTCTAGAGCAGGTTTTCATCAAGGATCTCTCTGTAATTTAATCCATTCATCTTTCCCTCAATCCTGACTAGTCTTCCAGTTCCTGCCGCTCAAAAACACCCCCACAGCAAGATGCTACCACCACCATGCTTCACCGTAGGAATGGTGCCAGGTTTCCTCCAGACGTGATGCATTTCATTCAGGCCAAAGAGTTCAATGTTGGTTTCATCAGACCAGATAATCTTGTTTCTCATAGTCTGAGTGTCCTTTAGGTTCCTTTTGGCAAACTCCAAGTGGGCTGTCATGTGCCTTTTATTGAGGAGTGGCTTCCGTCTGGCCACTCTACCATAAAGGCCTGATTGGTGGAATGCTGCAGAGATGATTGTCCTTCTGGAAGGTTCTCCCATTTCCACAGAGGAACTGTAGAGCTCTGTCAGAGTGACCATCGGGTTATTGTTCACCTCCCTGACCAAGGCCCTTCTCCCCCGATTGCTCAGTTTGGCCGGGCGGCCAGCTCTAGGAAGTCTTGGTGGCTCCAAACTTCTTCCAGTTAGGAATGATGGAAGTACTTGGGGACCTTCAATGCTGCAGAAATTTTTTGGTATCCTTCCCTAGATCTGTCCCTCGACACAATCCTGTCTCGTAGCTCTATGGACAATTCCTTAGACCTCATGGCTTGTTTTTTGCTCTGACATGCACTGTCAACTTTGGGACCCTACAGTATGTAGACAGGGGTGTGCCTTTCTAAATCATGTCCAATCAATTGAATTTACCACAGGTGGACTCCAAACAAGTTCTAGAAACATATCAAGGATGATCAATGGAAACAGGATGCACCTGAGCTCAATTTGAAATCTCATAGTAAATGGTCTGAATACTTATATATATATATATATATATATATATATATATATATACCAAGGTATTTCTGTTTCTTATGTTTAATAAATGTGCAAAAGTTTATAACAACCTGTTTTTGCTTTGTCATTATGGGGTATTGTGTGTAGATTGATGTGGAATCAATTTTTATTAATCAGTTTTAGAATATGGCTGTAAGGTAACAAAATGTGGAAAAAGGGAAGGGTTCTGAATACTTTCCGAATACATTGTATATATGGGGGATTGGAAATGATAACGACAATTACATTGATGGAAGCAACAATCTATCTGCAATATTAAAGCTGATTTACCCCCCCCATAAAGTTTTTTTACAAAATAACTTTGAAGCACAACATGGTCTAGAATGTCATTGATGAACTGACTTGTTGGAAAGTTGGCATCCTATGACATTGCCACGTTGAAGGTCACTGAGCTCTTCAATAAGGCCATTATACTGCCAATGTTTGTCTATGGAGATTGTATGTGTGCGTGCTCTATTTTATGCACCTGTCAGCAACTGGTGTGGCTGAAATAGCCAAATCCACAAATTTGAAGGGTTGTCCACATACCGTAATTTCCGGACTATTGAGCGCACCTGAATATAAGCTGAATATGAAAAAAAATATTATTTTGAACATAAATAGGCCGCACATGTCTATAAGCCGCAGGTGCCTACCGGCACATTGAAACAAATGAACTTTACACAGGCTTTAACGAAACACGGCTTGTAACAAAAATAAATAGGCTTTAACGAAACACGGCTTGCAACAAAAAATAAAAAATGTGCAGTTAACAGTAGCCTACCAAGAAAGTCATTGGTCACTATCTTCCTCCTCCTGTGCACTGAAACCACTGAAGTCATCTCCTTTAAAAAAAAAAATGAAAGCGTGAAAAATCCATATATTAGCTGCGTTGTTTAAGCCGTGAGGTTCAAAGCGTGGGAAAAAAGTTGCGGCTTATAGTCCGGAAATTACGGTACTTTAAGTTCTCATAATAACTTCAGTCAATACATGGAGAGATATATATATATATATAGAGAGAGTATTTTTTATTTTGGAACTTTTGTGAGTGTAATGTTTCCCATGCCAATAAAGCCCCTTGAATTGAAATTGTAATTGAGCAAGAGAGAGATTTTTTTTTTAAACTTACTTGTCAGGTCAGAGAGTTGTGTGTGTGGTGTTACATGTTTACACACACACACACACACACACACACACACACACACACACACACACACACACACACACACATACACACACACACACACACACACACACACACACACACACACACACACACACACACACACACACACACACACACACACACACACACACACACACACCAAAAGTGTCAGGTCAGGGAGATGTGCTATGGGATTACATCATCTCCATATTGTAGAGGACACTGGTGTCACTAGGAGACACTAACTTACAAACTAATGGAGCCCAAGAAACCGTGGATCTCTAGCCTGGGTTCCAGTCTGTTTGTGCCATCATTCCACTCCTAGTAGGTAATAAAATCCTGAAACATTGGTGGTTTACTAACTATGTTTATGGGAGTGTGTATATAGAGAGTGCAAATCTCTTCATTTCTATAGCCTACAGTTTAGTCATGGTTAGTCAACACCTAACTTTTTTTCCCTCCGAAATGTGTAAAATCAGACACCCGGAATGTGTGAAGATCAAATTGAACTGATATGACAGATAAAAATACTGTACTGATGATTTATTAATAACATGAATGTATTCTCCTAAGAGATTCCAAAGAGTTCCAGGGCAAGTGCTTGTTGGTTTTCTATTTGATGTAGTCAATATCAAATGAAGGGATTAAGAGCATCTTCTGAAGAGATAATTTTCCTTCTGAGCTTCTGTCTTACGCTTTTTCTATTTCCTATTCATCACAGGAAAGTGTGCATCTGAAATGTGTATATTATGAATAGTTGTGTAAGTAGCTCACAAATCAAACCTAATCAAAGAATTGGACACTTAGGTCCATTGATGTGGCTGGGCACCTCTGTGTCTCATTGCCGTGACAACTACATTTATACTGCTATGGTTCATTAGTGTCGAGTTCTGTCTTTCTGTCAAACTCTGTCTTTCCTGAAGTGTTTCAATTATCACTTCATTCGAACAGGCTCTGTCTTTCACACTCCTACAGCTCTGATGAAGTGCATGACGATAGCAGCACATCTGATTTGAATCACAAAAGATTTACTCATGTTGCTAACGTCAGATAATATCCTACATGCATGACGATAGCAGCACATCTGATTTGAATCACAAAAGCATTACTCATATTGCTAACAGCAGATAATATCCTACATATATCAGTAATAGGCTCCAATCAGGGATTTAGAAGAAAAACACATTGACAGAAAACTTCTCACTTCATCTAGGTGTGCATATAGTTTGGCAGTTACAGTATGACAGTTATAGTTTGACAGTTATAGTTTGACAGTTATAGTTTGACAATTATAGTTTGACAGTTATAGTTTGACAATTATAGTTTGACAGTTATAGTTTGACAATTATAGTTTGACAAGTATAGTTTGGCAGCAATAGTTTGACAATTATAGTTTGGCAGTTATAGTTTGGCTGTTAAAGTTTGACAGTTATAGTTTTACAGTTATAGTTTGACAGTTATAGTTTGACTGTTATAGTTTGGCTGTTATAGTTTGACTGTTACAGTTTGACTGTTATAGTTTGACAGTTATAGTTTGACAATTATAGTTTGGCAGTTATAGTTTGGCTGTTAAAGTTTGACATTTATAGTTTTACAGTTATAGTTTGAGAGTTATAATTTGACAGTTATAGTTTGACAGTTATAGTTTGACAATTATAGTTTGGCAGTTATAGTTTGACAGTTATAGTTTGACTGTTACAGTTTGACTGTTATAGTTTGACAGTTATAGTTTGACAGTTATAGTTTGACTGTTACAGTTTGACTGTTATAGTTTGACAGTTATATTTTGACAGTTATAGTTTGACTGTTACAGTTTGACTGTTATAGTTTGACAGTTATAGTTTGACAGTTATAGTTTGACTGTTACAGTTTGACTGTTATAGTTTGACAGTTATAGTTTTACAGTTATAGTTTGACTGTTATAGTTTGACAATTATAGTTTGGCAGTTATAGTTTGGCTGTTATAGTTTTACTGTTACAGTTTGACTGTTATAGTTTGACAATTATAGTTTGACAATTATAGTTTGGCAGTTATAGTTTGACAGTTATAGTTTGACAGTTATAGTTTGACTGCTACAGTTTGACTGTTAGAGTTTGACAGTTATAGTTTGACAGTTATAGTTTGACAATTATAGTTTGACAATTATAGTTTGACAATTATAGTTTGACAGTTATAGTTTGACAGTTATAGTTTGACTGTTATAGTTTGCCAATTATAGTTTGGCAGTTATAGTTTGACAGTTATAGTTTGACAGTTACAGTTTGGCAGTTATAGTTTTACAGTTATAGTTTGACTGTTATAGTTTGACAGTTATAGTTTTACAGTTATAGTTTGGCAGTTATAGTTTTACAGTTATAGTTTGACTGTTATAGTTTGACAGTTACAGTTTGACAGTTATAGTTTGGCAGTTATAGTTTGGCTGTTAAAGTTTGACAGTTATAGTTTTACAGTTATAGTTTGACAGTTATAGTTTGACTGTTATAGTTTGGCTGTTATAGTTTGACTGTTACAGTTTGACTGTTATAGTTTGACAGTTATAGTTTGACAATTATAGTTTGGCAGTTATAGTATGACAGTTATATTTTGACAGTTATAGTTTGACTGTTACAGTTTGACTGTTATAGTTTGACAGTTATAGTTTGACTGTTACAGTTTGACTGTTATAGTTTGACAGTTATAGTTTGACAGTTATAGTTTGACTGTTACAGTTTGACTGTTATAGTTTGACAGTTATAGTTTTACAGTTATAGCTTGACAGTTATAGTTTGACAGTTATAGTTTGACTGTTATAGTTTGACAATTATAGTTTGACAGTTATAGTTTGACAGTTATAGTTTGACAGTTATAGTTTGACAATTATAGTTTGGCAGTTATAGTTTGGCTGTTAAAGTTTGACATTTATAGTTTTACAGTTATAGTTTGACAGTTATAATTTGACAGTTATAGTTTGACAGTTATAGTTTGACAATTATAGTTTGGCAGTTATAGTTTGACAGTTATAGTTTGACTGTTACAGTTTGACTGTTATAGTTTGACAGTAATATTTTGACAGTTATAGTTTGACTGTTACAGTTTGACTGTTATAGTTTGACTGTTATAGTTTGACAGTTATAGTTTTACAGTTATAGTTTTACAGTTATAGTTTGACTGTTATAGTTTTACAGTTATAGTTTGACAGTTATAGTTTGACAATTATAGTTTGACAATTATAGTTTGACAGTTATAGTTTGACAGTTATAGTTTGACTGTTATAGTTTGGCTGTTATAGTTTGACTGTTATAGTTTGACTGTTACAGTTTGACTGTTATAGTTTTACAGTTATAGCTTGACAGTTATAGTTTGACAGTTATAGTTTGAATGTTATAGTTTGACACTTATAGTTTTACAGTTATAGTTTGGCAGTTATAGTTTTACAGTTATAGTTTGACTGTTATAGTTTGACAGTTACAGTTTGACAGTTATAGTTTGACTCTTATAGTTTGACTGTTATAGTTTGACAGTTACAGTTTGACAGTTACAGTTTGACTGTTATAGTTTGACAATTATAGTTTGACAATTATAGTTTGACAAATATAGTTTGACAGTTATAGTTTGACAGTTATAGTTTGACTGTTATAGTTTGACAATTATAGTTTGACAATTATAGTTTGACAGTTATAGTTTGACAGTTATAGTTTGACTGTTATAGTTTGACAATTATAGTTTGGCAGTTATAGTTTGGCTGTTAAAGTTTGACAGTTATAGTTTTACAGTTATAGTTTGACAGTTATAGTTTGACTGTTATAGTTTGGCTGTTATAGTTTGACTGTTACAGTTTGACTGTTATAGTTTGACAGTTATAGTTTGACAATTATAGTTTGGCAGTTATAGTTTGACAGTTATAGTTTGACTGTTACAGTTTGACTGTTATAGTTTGACAGTTATATTTTGACAGTTATAGTTTGACTGCTACAGTTTGACTGTTATAGTTTGACAGTTAAAGTTTGACAGTTATAGTTTGACAATTATAGTTTGACAGTTATAGTTTGACAGTTATAGCTTGACAGTTATAGTTTGACAGTTATAGTTTGACTGTTATAGTTTGACAATTATAGTTTGACAGTTATAGTTTGACAGTTATAGTTTGACAGTTATAGTTTGACTGTTACAGTTTGACTGTTATAGTTTGACAGTTATAGTTTTACAGTTATAGTTTGACTGTTATAGTTTTACAGTTATAGTTTGACAGTTATAGTTTGACAATTATAGTTTGACAATTATAGTTTGACAGTTATAGTTTGACAGTTATAGTTTGACTGTTATAGTTTGACAATTATAGTTTGGCAGTTATAGTTTGGCTGTTAAAGTTTGACAGTTATAGTTTTACAGTTATAGTTTGACAGTTATAGTTTGACTGTTATAGATTGGCTGTTATAGTTTTACTGTTACAGTTTGACTGTTATAGTTTGACAATAATAGTTTGACAATTATAGTTTGGCAGTTATAGTTTGACAGTTATAGTTTGACAGTTATAGTTTGACTGCTACAGTTTGACTGTTAGAGTTTGACAGTTATAGTTTGACAGTTATAGTTTTACAGTTATAGTTTGGCAGTTATAGTTTTACAGTTATAGTTTGACTGTTATAGTTTGACAGTTACAGTTTGACAGTTATAGTTTGGCAGTTATAGTTTGGCTGTTAAAGTTTGACAGTTATAGTTTTACAGTTAAAGTTTGACAGTTATAGTTTGACTGTTACAGTTTGACTGTTATAGTTTGACAGTTATAGTTTGACAATTATAGTTTGGCAGTTATAGTATGACAGTTATATTTTGACAGTTATAGTTTGACTGTTACAGTTTGACTGTTATAGTTTGACAGTTATAGTTTGACTGTTACAGTTTGACTGTTATAGTTTGACAGTTATAGTTTGACAGTTATAGTTTGACTGTTACAGTTTGACAGTTATAGTTTTACAGTTATAGCTTGACAGTTATAGTTTGACAGTTATAGTTTGACTGTTATAGTTTGACAATTATAGTTTGACAGTTATAGTTTGACAGTTATAGTTTGACAGTTATAGTTTGACAATTATAGTTTGGCAGTTATAGTTTGGCTGTTAAAGTTTGACATTTATAGTTTTACAGTTATAGTTTGACAGTTATAGTTTTACAGTTATAGCTTGACAGTTATAGTTTGACAGTTATAGTTTGACTGTTATAGTTTGACAATTATAGTTTGACAGTTATAGTTTGACAGTTATAGTTTTACAGTTAAAGTTTGACAGTTATAGTTTGACTGTTATAGTTTGGCTGTTATAGTTTGACTGTTACAGTTTGACTGTTATAGTTTGACAGTTATAGTTTGACAATTATAGTTTGGCAGTTATAGTATGACAGTTATATTTTGACAGTTATAGTTTGACTGTTACAGTTTGACTGTTATAGTTTGACAGTTATAGTTTGACTGTTACAGTTTGACTGTTATAGTTTGACAGTTATAGTTTGACAGTTATAGTTTGACTGTTACAGTTTGACTGTTATAGTTTGACAGTTATAGTTTTACAGTTATAGCTTGACAGTTATAGTTTGACAGTTATAGTTTGACTGTTATAGTTTGACAATTATAGTTTGACAGTTATAGTTTGACAGTTATAGTTTGACAGTTATAGTTTGACAATTATAGTTTGGCAGTTATAGTTTGGCTGTTAAAGTTTGACATTTATAGTTTTACAGTTATAGTTTGACAGTTATAATTTGACAGTTATAGTTTGACAGTTATAGTTTGACAATTATAGTTTGGCAGTTATAGTTTGACAGTTATAGTTTGACTGTTACAGTTTGACTGTTATAGTTTGACAGTAATATTTTGACAGTTATAGTTTGACTGTTACAGTTTGACTGTTATAGTTTGACAGTTATAGTTTGACAGTTATAGTTTTACAGTTATAGCTTGACAGTTATAGTTTGACAGTTATAGTTTGACTGTTATAGTTTGACAATTATAGTTTGACAGTTATAGTTTGACAGTTATAGTTTGACAGTTATAGTTTGACAATTATAGTTTGGCAGTTATAGTTTGGCTGTTAAAGTTTGACATTTATAGTTTTACAGTTATAGTTTGACAGTTATAATTTGACAGTTATAGTTTGACAGTTATAGTTTGACAATTATAGTTTGGCAGTTATAGTTTGACAGTTATAGTTTGACTGTTACAGTTTGACTGTTATAGTTTGACAGTAATATTTTGACAGTTATAGTTTGACTGTTACAGTTTGACTGTTATAGTTTGACTGTTATAGTTTGACAGTTATAGTTTTACAGTTATAGTTTTACAGTTATAGTTTGACTGTTATAGTTTTACAGTTATAGTTTGACAGTTATAGTTTGACAATTATAGTTTGACAATTATAGTTTTACAGTTATAGTTTGACAGTTATAGTTTGACTGTTATAGTTTGGCTGTTATAGTTTGACTGTTATAGTTTGACTGTTACAGTTTGACTGTTATAGTTTTACAGTTATAGCTTGACAGTTATAGTTTGACAGTTATAGTTTGAATGTTATAGTTTGACACTTATAGTTTTACAGTTATAGTTTGGCAGTTATAGTTTTACAGTTATAGTTTGACTGTTATAGTTTGACAGTTACAGTTTGACAGTTATAGTTTGACTCTTATAGTTTGACTGTTATAGTTTGACTGTTATAGTTTGACAGTTACAGTTTGACAGTTACAGTTTGACTGTTATAGTTTGACAATTATAGTTTGACAATTATAGTTTGACAAATATAGTTTGACAGTTATAGTTTGACAGTTATAGTTTGACTGTTATAGTTTGACAATTATAGTTTGACAATTATAGTTTGACAGTTATAGTTTGACAGTTATAGTTTGACTGTTATAGTTTGACAATTATAGTTTGGCAGTTATAGTTTGGCTGTTAAAGTTTGACAGTTATAGTTTTACAGTTATAGTTTGACAGTTATAGTTTGACTGTTATAGTTTGGCTGTTATAGTTTGACTGTTACAGTTTGACTGTTATAGTTTGACAGTTATAGTTTGACAATTATAGTTTGGCAGTTATAGTTTGACAGTTATAGTTTGACTGTTACAGTTTGACTGTTATAGTTTGACAGTTATATTTTGACAGTTATAGTTTGACTGCTACAGTTTGACTGTTATAGTTTGACAGTTAAAGTTTGACAGTTATAGTTTGACAATTATAGTTTGACAGTTATAGTTTGACAGTTATAGCTTGACAGTTATAGTTTGACAGTTATAGTTTGACTGTTATAGTTTGACAATTATAGTTTGACAGTTATAGTTTGACAGTTATAGTTTGACAGTTATAGTTTGACTGTTACAGTTTGACTGTTATAGTTTGACAGTTATAGTTTGACAGTTATAGTTTGACTGTTATAGTTTGACAATTATAGTTTGGCAGTTATAGTTTGGCTGTTAAAGTTTGACAGTTATAGTTTTACAGTTATAGTTTGACAGTTATAGTTTGGCTGTTATAGTTTTACTGTTACAGTTTGACTGTTATAGTTTGACAATTATAGTTTGACAATTATAGTTTGGCAGTTATAGTTTGACAGTTATAGTTTGACAGTTATAGTTTGACTGCTACAGTTTGACTGTTAGAGTTTGACAGTTATAGTTTTACAGTTATAGCTTGACAGTTATAGTTTGACAGTTATAGTTTGACTGTTATAGTTTGACAGTTACAGTTTGACAGTTACAGTTTGACTGTTATAGTTTGACAATTATAGTTTGACAATTATAGTTTGACAAATATAGTTTGACAGTTATAGTTTGACAGTTATAGTTTGACTGTTATAGTTTGACAATTATAGTTTGACAGTTATAGTTTGACAGTTATAGTTTGACAGTTATAGTTTGACAGTTATAGTTTGACAATTATAGTTTGGCAGTTATAGTTTGGCTGTTAAAGTTTGACAGTTATAGTTTTACAGTTATAGTTTGACAGTTATAGTTTGACTGTTATAGTTTGGCTGTTATAGTTTGACTGTTACAGTTTGACTGTTATAGTTTGACAGTTATAGTTTGACAATTATAGTTTGGCAGTTATAGTTTGACAGTTATAGTTTGACTGTTACAGTTTGACTGTTATAGTTTGACAGTTATATTTTGACAGTTATAGTTTGACTGCTACAGTTTGACTGTTATAGTTTGACAGTTAAAGTTTGACAGTTATAGTTTGACAATTATAGTTTGACAGTTATAGTTTGACAGTTATAGCTTGACAGTTATAGTTTGACAGTTATAGTTTGACTGTTATAGTTTGACAATTATAGTTTGACAGTTATAGTTTGACAGTTATAGTTTGACAGTTATAGTTTGACTGTTACAGTTTGACTGTTATAGTTTGACAGTTATAGTTTTACAGTTATAGTTTGACTGTTATAGTTTTACAGTTATAGTTTGACAGTTATAGTTTGACAATTATAGTTTGACAATTATAGTTTGACAGTTATAGTTTGACAGTTATAGTTTGACTGTTATAGTTTGACAATTATAGTTTGGCAGTTATAGTTTGGCTGTTAAAGTTTGACAGTTATAGTTTTACAGTTATAGTTTGACAGTTATAGTTTGACTGTTATAGATTGGCTGTTATAGTTTTACTGTTACAGTTTGACTGTTATAGTTTGACAATTATAGTTTGACAATTATAGTTTGGCAGTTATAGTTTGACAGTTATAGTTTGACAGTTATAGTTTGACTGCTACAGTTTGACTGTTAGAGTTTGACAGTTATAGTTTGACAGTTATAGTTTTACAGTTATAGTTTGGCAGTTATAGTTTTACAGTTATAGTTTGACTGTTATAGTTTGACAGTTATAGTTTGACTGTTACAGTTTGACTGTTATAGTTTGACAGTTATAGTTTGACAGTTATAGTTTGACTGTTACAGTTTGACTGTTATAGTTTGACAGTTATAGTTTTACAGTTATAGCTTGACAGTTATAGTTTGACAGTTATAGTTTGACTGTTATAGTTTGACAATTATAGTTTGACAGTTATAGTTTGACAGTTATAGTTTGACAGTTATAGTTTGACAATTATAGTTTGGCAGTTATAGTTTGGCTGTTAAAGTTTGACATTTATAGTTTTACAGTTATAGTTTGACAGTTATAATTTGACAGTTATAGTTTGACAGTTATAGTTTGACAATTATAGTTTGGCAGTTATAGTTTGACAGTTATAGTTTGACTGTTACAGTTTGACTGTTATAGTTTGACAGTAATATTTTGACAGTTATAGTTTGACTGTTACAGTTTGACTGTTATAGTTTGACAGTTATAGTTTGACAGTTATAGTTTTACAGTTATAGCTTGACAGTTATAGTTTGACAGTTATAGTTTGACTGTTATAGTTTGACAATTATAGTTTGACAGTTATAGTTTGACAGTTATAGTTTGACAGTTATAGTTTGACAATTATAGTTTGGCAGTTATAGTTTGGCTGTTAAAGTTTGACATTTATAGTTTTACAGTTATAGTTTGACAGTTATAATTTGACAGTTATAGTTTGACAGTTATAGTTTGACAATTATAGTTTGGCAGTTATAGTTTGACAGTTATAGTTTGACTGTTACAGTTTGACTGTTATAGTTTGACAGTAATATTTTGACAGTTATAGTTTGACTGTTACAGTTTGACTGTTATAGTTTGACTGTTATAGTTTGACAGTTATAGTTTTACAGTTATAGTTTTACAGTTATAGTTTGACTGTTATAGTTTTACAGTTATAGTTTGACAGTTATAGTTTGACAATTATAGTTTGACAATTATAGTTTTACAGTTATAGTTTGACAGTTATAGTTTGACTGTTATAGTTTGGCTGTTATAGTTTGACTGTTATAGTTTGACTGTTACAGTTTGACTGTTATAGTTTTACAGTTATAGCTTGACAGTTATAGTTTGACAGTTATAGTTTGAATGTTATAGTTTGACACTTATAGTTTTACAGTTATAGTTTGGCAGTTATAGTTTTACAGTTATAGTTTGACTGTTATAGTTTGACAGTTACAGTTTGACAGTTATAGTTTGACTCTTATAGTTTGACTGTTATAGTTTGACTGTTATAGTTTGACAGTTACAGTTTGACAGTTACAGTTTGACTGTTATAGTTTGACAATTATAGTTTGACAATTATAGTTTGACAAATATAGTTTGACAGTTATAGTTTGACAGTTATAGTTTGACTGTTATAGTTTGACAATTATAGTTTGACAATTATAGTTTGACAGTTATAGTTTGACAGTTATAGTTTGACTGTTATAGTTTGACAATTATAGTTTGGCAGTTATAGTTTGGCTGTTAAAGTTTGACAGTTATAGTTTTACAGTTATAGTTTGACAGTTATAGTTTGACTGTTATAGTTTGGCTGTTATAGTTTGACTGTTACAGTTTGACTGTTATAGTTTGACAGTTATAGTTTGACAATTATAGTTTGGCAGTTATAGTTTGACAGTTATAGTTTGACTGTTACAGTTTGACTGTTATAGTTTGACAGTTATATTTTGACAGTTATAGTTTGACTGCTACAGTTTGACTGTTATAGTTTGACAGTTAAAGTTTGACAGTTATAGTTTGACAATTATAGTTTGACAGTTATAGTTTGACAGTTATAGCTTGACAGTTATAGTTTGACAGTTATAGTTTGACTGTTATAGTTTGACAATTATAGTTTGACAGTTATAGTTTGACAGTTATAGTTTGACAGTTATAGTTTGACTGTTACAGTTTGACTGTTATAGTTTGACAGTTATAGTTTGACAGTTATAGTTTGACTGTTATAGTTTGACAATTATAGTTTGGCAGTTATAGTTTGGCTGTTAAAGTTTGACAGTTATAGTTTTACAGTTATAGTTTGACAGTTATAGTTTGGCTGTTATAGTTTTACTGTTACAGTTTGACTGTTATAGTTTGACAATTATAGTTTGACAATTATAGTTTGGCAGTTATAGTTTGACAGTTATAGTTTGACAGTTATAGTTTGACTGCTACAGTTTGACTGTTAGAGTTTGACAGTTATAGTTTTACAGTTATAGCTTGACAGTTATAGTTTGACAGTTATAGTTTGACTGTTATAGTTTGACAGTTACAGTTTGACAGTTACAGTTTGACTGTTATAGTTTGACAATTATAGTTTGACAATTATAGTTTGACAAATATAGTTTGACAGTTATAGTTTGACAGTTATAGTTTGACTGTTATAGTTTGACAATTATAGTTTGACAATTATAGTTTGACAGTTATAGTTTGACAGTTATAGTTTGACTGTTATAGTTTGACAATTATAGTTTGGCAGTTATAGTTTGGCTGTTAAAGTTTGACAGTTATAGTTTTACAGTTATAGTTTGACAGTTATAGTTTGACTGTTATAGTTTGGCTGTTATAGTTTGACTGTTACAGTTTGACTGTTATAGTTTGACAGTTATAGTTTGACAATTATAGTTTGGCAGTTATAGTTTGACAGTTATAGTTTGACTGTTACAGTTTGACTGTTATAGTTTGACAGTTATATTTTGACAGTTATAGTTTGACTGCTACAGTTTGACTGTTATAGTTTGACAGTTAAAGTTTGACAGTTATAGTTTGACAATTATAGTTTGACAGTTATAGTTTGACAGTTATAGCTTGACAGTTATAGTTTGACAGTTATAGTTTGACTGTTATAGTTTGACAATTATAGTTTGACAGTTATAGTTTGACAGTTATAGTTTGACAGTTATAGTTTGACTGTTACAGTTTGACTGTTATAGTTTGACAGTTATAGTTTTACAGTTATAGTTTGACTGTTATAGTTTTACAGTTATAGTTTGACAGTTATAGTTTGACAATTATAGTTTGACAATTATAGTTTGACAGTTATAGTTTGACAGTTATAGTTTGACTGTTATAGTTTGACAATTATAGTTTGGCAGTTATAGTTTGGCTGTTAAAGTTTGACAGTTATAGTTTTACAGTTATAGTTTGACAGTTATAGTTTGACTGTTATAGATTGGCTGTTATAGTTTTACTGTTACAGTTTGACTGTTATAGTTTGACAATAATAGTTTGACAATTATAGTTTGGCAGTTATAGTTTGACAGTTATAGTTTGACAGTTATAGTTTGACTGCTACAGTTTGACTGTTAGAGTTTGACAGTTATAGTTTGACAGTTATAGTTTTACAGTTATAGTTTGGCAGTTATAGTTTTACAGTTATAGTTTGACTGTTATAGTTTGACAGTTATAGTTTGACAGTTATAGTTTGGCAGTTATAGTTTGGCAGTTATAGTTTGACAGTTATAGTTTGACAGTTACAGTTTGGCAGTTATAGTTTTACAGTTATAGTTTGACTGTTATAGTTTGACAGTTATAGTTTTACAGTTATAGTTTGGCAGTTATAGTTTTACAGTTATAGTTTGACTGTTATAGTTTGACAGTTATAGTTTGACTGTTATAGTTTGACAGTTATAGTTTGACAGTTATAGTTTGACAGTTATAGTTTTACAGTTAAAGTTTGACAGTTATAGTTTGACTGTTATAGTTTGGCTGTTATAGTTTGACTGTTACAGTTTGACTGTTATAGTTTGACAGTTATAGTTTGACAATTATAGTTTGGCAGTTATAGTATGACAGTTATATTTTGACAGTTATAGTTTGACTGTTACAGTTTGACTGTTATAGTTTGACAGTTATAGTTTGACTGTTACAGTTTGACTGTTATAGTTTGACAGTTATAGTTTGACAGTTATAGTTTGACTGTTACAGTTTGACTGTTATAGTTTGACAGTTATAGTTTTACAGTTATAGCTTGACAGTTATAGTTTGACAGTTATAGTTTGACTGTTATAGTTTGACAATTATAGTTTGACAGTTATAGTTTGACAGTTATAGTTTGACAGTTATAGTTTGACAATTATAGTTTGGCAGTTATAGTTTGGCTGTTAAAGTTTGACATTTATAGTTTTACAGTTATAGTTTGACAGTTATAATTTGACAGTTATAGTTTGACAGTTATAGTTTGACAATTATAGTTTGGCAGTTATAGTTTGACAGTTATAGTTTGACTGTTACAGTTTGACTGTTATAGTTTGACAGTAATATTTTGACAGTTATAGTTTGACTGTTACAGTTTGACTGTTATAGTTTGACAGTTATAGTTTGACAGTTATAGTTTTACAGTTATAGCTTGACAGTTATAGTTTGACAGTTATAGTTTGACTGTTATAGTTTGACAATTATAGTTTGACAGTTATAGTTTGACAGTTATAGTTTGACAGTTATAGTTTGACAATTATAGTTTGGCAGTTATAGTTTGGCTGTTAAAGTTTGACATTTATAGTTTTACAGTTATAGTTTGACAGTTATAATTTGACAGTTATAGTTTGACAGTTATAGTTTGACAATTATAGTTTGGCAGTTATAGTTTGACAGTTATAGTTTGACTGTTACAGTTTGACTGTTATAGTTTGACAGTAATATTTTGACAGTTATAGTTTGACTGTTACAGTTTGACTGTTATAGTTTGACTGTTATAGTTTGACAGTTATAGTTTTACAGTTATAGTTTTACAGTTATAGTTTGACTGTTATAGTTTTACAGTTATAGTTTGACAGTTATAGTTTGACAATTATAGTTTGACAATTATAGTTTTACAGTTATAGTTTGACAGTTATAGTTTGACTGTTATAGTTTGGCTGTTATAGTTTGACTGTTATAGTTTGACTGTTACAGTTTGACTGTTATAGTTTTACAGTTATAGCTTGACAGTTATAGTTTGACAGTTATAGTTTGAATGTTATAGTTTGACACTTATAGTTTTACAGTTATAGTTTGGCAGTTATAGTTTTACAGTTATAGTTTGACTGTTATAGTTTGACAGTTACAGTTTGACAGTTATAGTTTGACTCTTATAGTTTGACTGTTATAGTTTGACTGTTATAGTTTGACAGTTACAGTTTGACAGTTACAGTTTGACTGTTATAGTTTGACAATTATAGTTTGACAATTATAGTTTGACAAATATAGTTTGACAGTTATAGTTTGACAGTTATAGTTTGACTGTTATAGTTTGACAATTATAGTTTGACAATTATAGTTTGACAGTTATAGTTTGACAGTTATAGTTTGACTGTTATAGTTTGACAATTATAGTTTGGCAGTTATAGTTTGGCTGTTAAAGTTTGACAGTTATAGTTTTACAGTTATAGTTTGACAGTTATAGTTTGACTGTTATAGTTTGGCTGTTATAGTTTGACTGTTACAGTTTGACTGTTATAGTTTGACAGTTATAGTTTGACAATTATAGTTTGGCAGTTATAGTTTGACAGTTATAGTTTGACTGTTACAGTTTGACTGTTATAGTTTGACAGTTATATTTTGACAGTTATAGTTTGACTGCTACAGTTTGACTGTTATAGTTTGACAGTTAAAGTTTGACAGTTATAGTTTGACAATTATAGTTTGACAGTTATAGTTTGACAGTTATAGCTTGACAGTTATAGTTTGACAGTTATAGTTTGACTGTTATAGTTTGACAATTATAGTTTGACAGTTATAGTTTGACAGTTATAGTTTGACTGTTATAGTTTGACTGTTACAGTTTGACTGTTATAGTTTGACAGTTATAGTTTGACAGTTATAGTTTGACTGTTATAGTTTGACAATTATAGTTTGGCAGTTATAGTTTGGCTGTTAAAGTTTGACAGTTATAGTTTTACAGTTATAGTTTGACAGTTATAGTTTGGCTGTTATAGTTTTACTGTTACAGTTTGACTGTTATAGTTTGACAATTATAGTTTGACAATTATAGTTTGGCAGTTATAGTTTGACAGTTATAGTTTGACAGTTATAGTTTGACTGCTACAGTTTGACTGTTAGAGTTTGACAGTTATAGTTTTACAGTTATAGCTTGACAGTTATAGTTTGACAGTTATAGTTTGACTGTTATAGTTTGACAATTATAGTTTGACAGTTATAGTTTGACAGTTATAGTTTGACAGTTATAGTTTGACAATTATAGTTTGGCAGTTATAGTTTGGCTGTTAAAGTTTGACATTTATAGTTTTACAGTTATAGTTTGACAGTTATAATTTGACAGTTATAGTTTGACAGTTATAGTTTGTACAATTATAGTTTGGCAGTTATAGTTTGACAGTTATAGTTTGACTGTTACAGTTTGACTGTTATAGTTTGACAGTAATATTTTGACAGTTATAGTTTGACTGCTACAGTTTGACTGTTATAGTTTGACAGTTAAAGTTTGACAGTTATAGTTTGACAATTATAGTTTGACAGTTATAGTTTGACAGTTATAGCTTGACAGTTATAGTTTGACAGTTATAGTTTGACTGTTATAGTTTGACAATTATAGTTTGACAGTTATAGTTTGACAGTTATAGTTTGACAGTTATAGTTTGACTGTTACAGTTTGACTGTTATAGTTTGACAGTTATAGTTTGACAGTTATAGTTTGACTGTTATAGTTTGACAATTATAGTTTGGCAGTTATAGTTTGGCTGTTAAAGTTTGACAGTTATAGTTTTACAGTTATAGTTTGACAGTTATAGTTTGGCTGTTATAGTTTTACTGTTACAGTTTGACTGTTATAGTTTGACAATTATAGTTTGACAATTATAGTTTGGCAGTTATAGTTTGACAGTTATAGTTTGACAGTTATAGTTTGACTGCTACAGTTTGACTGTTAGAGTTTGACAGTTATAGTTTTACAGTTATAGCTTGACAGTTATAGTTTGACAGTTATAGTTTGACTGTTATAGTTTGACAATTATAGTTTGACAGTTATAGTTTGACAGTTATAGTTTGACAGTTATAGTTTGACAATTATAGTTTGGCAGTTATAGTTTGGCTGTTAAAGTTTGACATTTATAGTTTTACAGTTATAGTTTGACAGTTATAATTTGACAGTTATAGTTTGACAGTTATAGTTTGACAATTATAGTTTGGCAGTTATAGTTTGACAGTTATAGTTTGACTGTTACAGTTTGACTGTTATAGTTTGACAGTAATATTTTGACAGTTATAGTTTGACTGTTACAGTTTGACTGTTATAGTTTGACTGTTATAGTTTGACAGTTATAGTTTTACAGTTATAGTTTTACAGTTATAGTTTGACTGTTATAGTTTTACAGTTATAGTTTGACAGTTATAGTTTGACAATTATAGTTTGACAATTATAGTTTTACAGTTATAGTTTGACAGTTATAGTTTGACTGTTATAGTTTGGCTGTTATAGTTTGACTGTTATAGTTTGACTGTTACAGTTTGACTGTTATAGTTTTACAGTTATAGCTTGACAGTTATAGTTTGACAGTTATAGTTTGAATGTTATAGTTTGACACTTATAGTTTTACAGTTATAGTTTGGCAGTTATAGTTTTACAGTTATAGTTTGACTGTTATAGTTTGACAGTTACAGTTTGACAGTTATAGTTTGACTCTTATAGTTTGACTGTTATAGTTTGACTGTTATAGTTTGACAGTTACAGTTTGACAGTTACAGTTTGACTGTTATAGTTTGACAATTATAGTTTGACAATTATAGTTTGACAAATATAGTTTGACAGTTATAGTTTGACAGTTATAGTTTGACTGTTATAGTTTGACAATTATAGTTTGACAATTATAGTTTGACAGTTATAGTTTGACAGTTATAGTTTGACTGTTATAGTTTGACAATTATAGTTTGGCAGTTATAGTTTGGCTGTTAAAGTTTGACAGTTATAGTTTTACAGTTATAGTTTGACAGTTATAGTTTGACTGTTATAGTTTGGCTGTTATAGTTTGACTGTTACAGTTTGACTGTTATAGTTTGACAGTTATAGTTTGACAATTATAGTTTGGCAGTTATAGTTTGACAGTTATAGTTTGACTGTTACAGTTTGACTGTTATAGTTTGACAGTTATATTTTGACAGTTATAGTTTGACTGCTACAGTTTGACTGTTATAGTTTGACAGTTAAAGTTTGACAGTTATAGTTTGACAATTATAGTTTGACAGTTATAGTTTGACAGTTATAGCTTGACAGTTATAGTTTGACAGTTATAGTTTGACTGTTATAGTTTGACAATTATAGTTTGACAGTTATAGTTTGACAGTTATAGTTTGACAGTTATAGTTTGACTGTTACAGTTTGACTGTTATAGTTTGACAGTTATAGTTTGACAGTTATAGTTTGACTGTTATAGTTTGACAATTATAGTTTGGCAGTTATAGTTTGGCTGTTAAAGTTTGACAGTTATAGTTTTACAGTTATAGTTTGACAGTTATAGTTTGGCTGTTATAGTTTTACTGTTACAGTTTGACTGTTATAGTTTGACAATTATAGTTTGACAATTATAGTTTGGCAGTTATAGTTTGACAGTTATAGTTTGACAGTTATAGTTTGACTGCTACAGTTTGACTGTTAGAGTTTGACAGTTATAGTTTTACAGTTATAGTTTGACAATTATAGTTTGACAATTATAGTTTGACAATTATAGTTTGACAGTTATAGTTTGACAGTTATAGTTTGACTGTTATAGTTTGCCAATTATAGTTTGGCAGTTATAGTTTGACAGTTATAGTTTGACAGTTACAGTTTGGCAGTTATAGTTTTACAGTTATAGTTTGACTGTTATAGTTTGACAGTTATAGTTTTACAGTTATAGTTTGGCAGTTATAGTTTTACAGTTATAGTTTGACTGTTATAGTTTGACAGTTACAGTTTGACAGTTATAGTTTGGCTGTTAAAGTTTGACAGTTAAAGTTTGACAGTTATAGTTTTACAGTTAAAGTTTGACAGTTATAGTTTGACTGTTATAGTTTGACTGTTATAGTTTGACTGTTACAGTTTGACTGTTATAGTTTGACAGTTATAGTTTGACAATTATAGTTTGGCAGTTATAGTATGACAGTTATATTTTGACAGTTATAGTTTGACTGTTACAGTTTGACTGTTATAGTTTGACAGTTATAGTTTGACTGTTACAGTTTGACTGTTATAGTTTGACAGTTATAGTTTGACAGTTATAGTTTGACTGTTACAGTTTGACTGTTATAGTTTGACAGTTATAGTTTTACAGTTATAGCTTGACAGTTATAGTTTGACAGTTATAGTTTGACTGTTATAGTTTGACAATTATAGTTTGACAGTTATAGTTTGACAGTTATAGTTTGACAGTTATAGTTTGACAATTATAGTTTGGCAGTTATAGTTTGGCTGTTAAAGTTTGACATTTATAGTTTTACAGTTATAGTTTGACAGTTATAATTTGACAGTTATAGTTTGACAGTTATAGTTTGACAATTATAGTTTGGCAGTTATAGTTTGACAGTTATAGTTTGACTGTTACAGTTTGACTGTTATAGTTTGACAGTAATATTTTGACTGTTATAGTTTGACTGTTACAGTTTGACTGTTATAGTTTGACAGTTATAGTTTGACAGTTATAGTTTTACAGTTATAGTTTTACAGTTATAGTTTGACTGTTATAGTTTTACAGTTATAGTTTGACAGTTATAGTTTGACAATTATAGTTTGACAATTATAGTTTGATAGTTATAGTTTGACTGTTATAGTTTGGCTGTTATAGTTTGGCTGTTATAGTTTGACTGTTATAGTTTGACTGTTACAGTTTGACTGTTATAGTTTTACAGTTATAGCTTGACAGTTATAGTTTGACAGTTATAGTTTGAATGTTATAGTTTGACACTTATAGTTTTACAGTTATAGTTTGGCAGTTATAGTTTTACAGTTATAGTTTGACTGTTATAGTTTGACAGTTACAGTTTGACAGTTATAGTTTGACTCTTATAGTTTGACTGTTATAGTTTGACTGTTATAGTTTGACAGTTACAGTTTGACAGTTACAGTTTGACTGTTATAGTTTGACAATTATAGTTTGACAATTATAGTTTGACAAATATAGTTTGACAGTTATAGTTTGACAGTTATAGTTTGACTGTTATAGTTTGGCTGTTATAGTTTGACTGTTATAGTTTGACTGTTACAGTTTGACTGTTATAGTTTTACAGTTATAGCTTGACAGTTATAGTTTGACAGTTATAGTTTGAATGTTATAGTTTGACACTTATAGTTTTACAGTTATAGTTTGGCAGTTATAGTTTTACAGTTATAGTTTGACTGTTATAGTTTGACAGTTACAGTTTGACAGTTATAGTTTGACTCTTATAGTTTGACTGTTATAGTTTGACTGTTATAGTTTGACAGTTACAGTTTGACAGTTACAGTTTGACTGTTATAGTTTGACAATTATAGTTTGACAATTATAGTTTGACAAATATAGTTTGACAGTTATAGTTTGACAGTTATAGTTTGACTGTTATAGTTTGACAATTATAGTTTGACAATTATAGTTTGACAGTTATAGTTTGACAGTTATAGTTTGACTGTTATAGTTTGACAATTATAGTTTGGCAGTTATAGTTTGGCTGTTAAAGTTTGACAGTTATTGTTTTACAGTTATAGTTTGACAGTTATAGTTTGACTGTTATAGTTTGGCTGTTATAGTTTGACTGTTACAGTTTGACTGTTATAGTTTGACAGTTATAGTTTGACAATTATAGTTTGGCAGTTATAGTTTGACAGTTATAGTTTGACTGTTACAGTTTGACTGTTATAGTTTGACAGTTATATTTTGACAGTTATAGTTTGACTGCTACAGTTTGACTGTTATAGTTTGACAGTTAAAGTTTGACAGTTATAGTTTGACAATTATAGTTTGACAGTTATAGTTTGACAGTTATAGCTTGACAGTTATAGTTTGACAGTTATAGTTTGACAGATATAGTTTGACAATTATAGTTTGGCAGTTATAGTTTGACAGTTATAGTTTGACTGTTACAGTTTGACTGTTATAGTTTGACAGTTATATTTTGACAGTTATAGTTTGACTGCTACAGTTTGACTGTTATAGTTTGACAGTTAAAGTTTGACAGTTATAGTTTGACAATTATAGTTTGACAGTTATAGTTTGACAGTTATAGCTTGACAGTTATAGTTTGACAGTTATAGTTTGACTGTTATAGTTTGACAATTATAGTTTGACAGTTATAGTTTGACAGTTATATTTTGACAGTTATAGTTTGACTGTTACAGTTTGACTGTTATAGTTTGACAGTTATAGTTTTACAGTTATAGTTTGACTGTTATAGATTTACAGTTATAGTTTGACAGTTATAGTTTGACAATTATAGTTTGACAATTATAGTTTGACAGCTATAGTTTGACAGTTATAGTTTGACTGTTATAGTTTGACAATTATAGTTTGGCAGTTATAGTTTGGCTGTTAAAGTTTGACAGTTATAGTTTTACAGTTATAGTTTGACAGTTATAGTTTGACTGTTATAGTTTGGCTGTTATAGTTTTACTGTTACAGTTTGACTGTTATAGTTTGACAATTATAGTTTGACAATTATAGTTTGGCAGTTATAGTTTGACAGTTATAGTTTGACAGTTATAGTTTGACTGCTACAGTTTGACTGTTAGAGTTTGACAGTTATAGTTTGACAGTTATAGTTTGACAATTATAGTTTGACAATTATAGTTTGACAATTATAGTTTGACAGTTATAGTTTGACAGTTATAGTTTGACTGTTATAGTTTGCCAATTATAGTTTGGCAGTTATAGTTTGACAGTTATAGTTTGACAGTTACAGTTTGGCAGTTATAGTTTTACAGTTATAGTTTGACTGTTATAGTTTGACAGTTATAGTTTTACAGTTATAGTTTGGCAGTTATAGTTTTACAGTTATAGTTTGACTGTTATAGTTTGACAGTTACAGTTTGACAGTTATAGTTTGGCAGTTATAGTTTGGCTGTTAAAGTTTGACAGTTATAGTTTTACAGTTAAAGTTTGACAGTTATAGTTCGACTGTTATAGTTTGGCTGTTATAGTTTGACTGTTACAGTTTGACTGTTATAGTTTGACAGTTATAGTTTGACAATTATAGTTTGGCAGTTATAGTATTACAGTTATATTTTGACAGTTATAGTTTGACTGTTACAGTTTGACTGTTATAGTTTGACAGTTATAGTTTGACTGTTACAGTTTGACTGTTATAGTTTGACAGTTATAGTTTGACAGTTATAGTTTGACTGTTACAGTTTGACTGTTATAGTTTGACAGTTATAGTTTTACAGTTATAGCTTGACAGTTATAGTTTGACATTTATAGTTTGACTGTTATAGTTTGACAATTATAGTTTGACAGTTATAGTTTGACAGTTATAGTTTGACAGTTATAGTTTGACAATTATAGTTTGGCAGTTATAGTTTGGCTGTTAAAGTTTGACATTTATAGTTTTACAGTTATAGTTTGACAGTTATAATTTGACAGTTATAGTTTGACAGTTATAGTTTGACAATTATAGTTTGGCAGTTATAGTTTGACAGTTATAGTTTGACTGTTACAGTTTGACTGTTATAGTTTGACAGTAATATTTTGACAGTTATAGTTTGACTGTTGCAGTTTGACTGTTATAGTTTGACAGTTATAGTTTGACAGTTATAGTTTTACAGTTATAGTTTTACAGTTATAGTTTGACTGTTATAGTTTTACAGTTATAGTTTGACAGTTATAGTTTGACAATTATAGTTTGACAATTATAGTTTGACAGTTATAGTTTGACAGTTATAGTTTGACTGTTATAGTTTGGCTGTTATAGTTTGACTGTTATAGTTTGACTGTTACAGTTTGACTGTTATAGTTTTACAGTTATAGCTTGACAGTTATAGTTTGACAGTTATAGTTTGAATGTTATAGTTTGACACTTATAGTTTTACAGTTATAGTTTGGCAGTTATAGTTTTACAGTTATAGTTTGACTGTTATAGTTTGACAGTTACAGTTTGACAGTTATAGTTTGACTCTTATAGTTTGACTGTTATAGTTTGACTGTTATAGTTTGACAGTTACAGTTTGACAGTTACAGTTTGACTGTTATAGTTTGACAATTATAGTTTGACAATTATAGTTTGACAAATATAGTTTGACAGTTATAGTTTGACAGTTATAGTTTGACTGTTATAGTTTGACAATTATAGTTTGACAATTATAGTTTGACAGTTATAGTTTGACTGTTACAGTTTGACAGTTATAGTTTGACAATTATAGTTTGGCAGTTATAGTTTGACAGTTATAGTTTGACTGTTACAGTTTGACTGTTATAGTTTGACAGTTATATTTTGACAGTTATAGTTTGACTGCTACAGTTTGACTGTTATAGTTTGACAGTTAAAGTTTGACAGTTATAGTTTGACAATTATAGTTTGACAGTTATAGTTTGACAGTTATAGCTTGACAGTTATAGTTTGACAGTTATAGTTTGACTATTATAGTTTGACAATTATAGTTTGACAGTTATAGTTTGACAGTTATAGTTTGACTGTTATAGTTTGACAATTATAGTTTGGCAGTTATTGTTTGGCTGTTAAAGTTTGACATTTATAGTTTTACAGTTATAGTTTGACAGTTATAATTTGACAGTTATAGTTTGACAGTTATAGTTTGACAATTATAGTTTGGCAGTTATAGTTTGACAGTTATAGTTTGACTGTTACAGTTTGACTGTTATAGTTTGACAGTTATATTTTGACAGTTATAGTTTGACTGCTACAGTTTGACTGTTATAGTTTGACAGTTATAGTTTGACAGTTATAGTTTGACTGTTACAGTTTGACTGTTATAGTTTGACAGTTATAGTTTTACAGTTATAGTTTGACAGTTATAGTTTTACAGTTATAGTTTGACAGTTATAGTTTGACAATTATAGTTTGACAATTATAGTTTGACAGTTATAGTTTGACAGTTATAGTTTGACTGTTATAGTTTGACAATTATAGTTTGGCAGTTATAGTTTGGCTGTTAAAGTTTGACAGTTATAGTTTGACTGTTATAGTTTGGCTGTTATAGTTTTACTGTTACAGTTTGACTGTTATACTTTGACAATTATAGTTTGACAATTATAGTTTGGCAGTTATAGTTTGACAGTTATAGTTTGACAGTTATATTTTGACTGCTACAGTTTGACTGTTAGAGTTTGACAGTTATAGTTTGACAATTATAGTTTGACAATTATAGTTTGACAATTATAGTTTGACAGTTATAGTTTGACAGTTATAGTTTGACTGTTATAGTTTGCCAATTATAGTTTGGCAGTTATAGTTTGACAGTTATAGTTTGACAGTTACAGTTTGGCAGTTATAGTTTTACAGTTATAGTTTGACTGTTATAGTTTGACAGTTATAGTTTGACAGTTAGTTTGACAGTTATAGTTTGACTCTTATAGTTTGACTGTTATAGTTTGACTGTTATAGTTTGACAGTTACAGTTTGACAGTTACAGTTTGACTGTTATAGTTTGACAATTATAGTTTGACAATTATAGTTTGACAAATATAGTTTGACAGTTATAGTTTGACAGTTATAGTTTGACTGTTATAGTTTGACAATTATAGTTTGACAATTATAGTTTGACAGTTATAGTTTGACAGTTATAGTTTGACTGTTACAGTTTGACTGTTATAGTTTGACAGTTATATTTTGACAGTTATAGTTTGACTGCTACAGTTTGACTGTTATAGTTTGACAGTTAAAGTTTGACAGTTATAGTTTGACAATTATAGTTTGACAGTTATAGTTTGACAGTTATAGCTTGACAGTTATAGTTTGACAGTTATAGTTTGACTGTTATAGTTTGACAATTATAGTTTGACAGTTATAGTTTGACAGTTATAGTTTGACAGTTATAGTTTGACAGTTATAGTTTGACAATTATAGTTTGACAGTTATAGTTTGACAGTTATAGCTTGACAGTTATAGTTTGACAGTTATAGTTTGACAGATATAGTTTGACAATTATAGTTTGGCAGTTATAGTTTGACAGTTATAGTTTGACTGTTACAGTTTGACTGTTATAGTTTGACAGTTAAAGTTTGACAGTTATAGTTTGACAATTATAGTTTGACAGTTATAGTTTGACAGTTATAGCTTGACAGTTATAGTTTGACAGTTATAGTTTGACTGTTATAGTTTGACAATTATAGTTTGACAGTTATAGTTTGACAGTTATATTTTGACAGTTATAGTTTGACTGTTACAGTTTGACTGTTATAGTTTGACAGTTATAGTTTTACAGTTATAGTTTGACTGTTATAGATTTACAGTTATAGTTTGACAGTTATAGTTTGACAATTATAGTTTGACAATTATAGTTTGACAGTTATAGTTTGACAGTTATAGTTTGACTGTTATAGTTTGACAATTATAGTTTGGCAGTTATAGTTTGGCTGTTAAAGTTTGACAGTTATAGTTTTACAGTTATAGTTTGACAGTTATAGTTTGACTGTTATAGTTTGGCTGTTATAGTTTTACTGTTACAGTTTGACTGTTATAGTTTGACAATTATAGTTTGACAATTATAGTTTGGCAGTTATAGTTTGACAGTTATAGTTTGACAGTTATAGTTTGACTGCTACAGTTTGACTGTTATAGTTTGACAGTTATAGTTTGACAGTTATAGTTTGACTGTTACAGTTTGACTGTTATAGTTTGACAGTTATAGTTTTACAGTTATAGTTTGACAGTTATAGTTTTACAGTTATAGTTTGACAGTTATAGTTTGACAATTATAGTTTGACAATTATAGTTTGACAGTTATAGTTTGACAGTTATAGTTTGACTGTTATAGTTTGACAATTATAGTTTGGCAGTTATAGTTTGGCTGTTAAAGTTTGACACTTATAGTTTGACTGTTATAGTTTGGCTGTTATAGTTTTACTGTTACAGTTTGACTGTTATACTTTGACAATTATAGTTTGACAATTATAGTTTGGCAGTTATAGTTTGACAGTTATAGTTTGACAGTTATATTTTGACTGCTACAGTTTGACTGTTAGAGTTTGACAGTTATAGTTTGACAATTATAGTTTGACAATTATAGTTTGACAATTATAGTTTGACAGTTATAGTTTGACAGTTATAGTTTGACTGTTATAGTTTGCCAATTATAGTTTGGCAGTTATAGTTTGACAGTTATAGTTTGACAGTTACAGTTTGGCAGTTATAGTTTTACAGTTATAGTTTGACTGTTATAGTTTGACAGTTATAGTTTGACAGTTAGTTTGACAGTTATAGTTTGACTCTTATAGTTTGACTGTTATAGTTTGACTGTTATAGTTTGACAGTTACAGTTTGACAGTTACAGTTTGACTGTTATAGTTTGACAATTATAGTTTGACAATTATAGTTTGACAAATATAGTTTGACAGTTATAGTTTGACAGTTATAGTTTGACTGTTATAGTTTGACAATTATAGTTTGACAATTATAGTTTGACAGTTATAGTTTGACAGTTATAGTTTGACTGTTACAGTTTGACTGTTATAGTTTGACAGTTATATTTTGACAGTTATAGTTTGACTGCTACAGTTTGACTGTTATAGTTTGACAGTTAAAGTTTGACAGTTATAGTTTGACAATTATAGTTTGACAGTTATAGTTTGACAGTTATAGCTTGACAGTTATAGTTTGACAGTTATAGTTTGACTGTTATAGTTTGACAATTATAGTTTGACAGTTATAGTTTGACAGTTATAGTTTGACAGTTATAGTTTGACTGTTACAGTTTGACTGTTATAGTTTGACAGTTATAGTTTTACAGTTATAGTTTGACTGTTATAGTTTTACAGTTATAGTTTGACAGTTATAGTTTGACAATTATAGTTTGACAATTATAGTTTGACAGTTATAGTTTGACAGTTATAGTTTGACTGTTATAGTTTGACAATTATAGTTTGGCAGTTATAGTTTGGCTGTTAAAGTTTGACAGTTATAGTTTTACAGTTATAGTTTGACAGTTATAGTTTGACTGTTATAGTTTGGCTGTTATAGTTTTACTGTTACAGTTTGACTGTTATAGTTTGACAATTATAGTTTGACAGTTATAGTTTGGCAGTTATAGTTTGACAGTTATAGTTTGACAGTTATAGTTTGACAGTTATAGTTTGACTGTTACAGTTTGACTGTTATAGTTTGACAGTTATAGTTTTACAGTTATAGCTTGACAGTTATAGTTTGACAGTTATAGTTTGACTGTTATAGTTTGACAATTATAGTTTGACAGTTATAGTTTGACAGTTATAGTTTGACAGTTATAGTTTGACAATTATAGTTTGGCAGTTATAGTTTGGCTGTTAAAGTTTGACATTTATAGTTTTACAGTTATAGTTTGACAGTTATAATTTGACAGTTATAGTTTGACAGTTATAGTTTGACAATTATAGTTTGGCAGTTATAGTTTGACAGTTATAGTTTGACTGTTACAGTTTGACTGTTATAGTTCACAGTAATATTTTGACAGTTATAGTTTGACTGTTACAGTTTGACTGTTATAGTTTGAGAGTTATAGTTTGACAGTTATAGTTTGACAATTATAGTTTGGCAGTTATAGTTTGACAGTTATAGTTTGACTGTTACAGTTTGACTGTTATAGTTCACAGTAATATTTTGACAGTTATAGTTTGACTGTTACAGTTTGACTGTTATAGTTTGACAGTTATAGTTTGACAGTTATAGTTTTACAGTTATAGTTTTACAGTTATAGTTTGACTGTTATAGTTTTACAGTTATTGTTTTACAGTTATAGTTTGACAATTATAGTTTGACAATTATAGTTTGACAGTTATAGTTTGACAGTTATAGTTTGACTGTTATAGTTTGGCTGTTATAGTTTGACTGTTATAGTTTGACTGTTACAGTTTGACTGTTATAGTTTTACAGTTATAGTTTGACAGTTATAGTTTGACTGTTATAGTTTGGCTGTTATAGTTTGACTGTTACAGTTTGACAGTTATAGTTTGACAATTATAGTTTGGCAGTTATAGTTTGACAGTTATAGTTTGACTGTTATAGTTTGACAGTTATATTTTGACAGTTATAGTTTGACTGCTACAGTTTGACTGTTATAGTTTGACAGTTAAAGTTTGACAGTTATAGTTTGACAATTATAGTTTGACAGTTATAGTTTGACAGTTATAGCTTGACAGTTATAGTTTGACAGTTATAGTTTGACTGTTATAGTTTGACAATTATAGTTTGACAGTTATAGTTTGACAGTTATAGTTTGACTGTTATAGTTTGACAATTATAGTTTGGCAGTTATTGTTTGGCTGTTAAAGTTTGACATTTATAGTTTTACAGTTATAGTTTGACAGTTATAATTTGACAGTTATAGTTTGACAGTTATAGTTTGACAATTATAGTTTGGCAGTTATAGTTTGACAGTTATAGTTTGACTGTTACAGTTTGACTGTTATAGTTTGACAGTTATATTTTGACAGTTATAGTTTGACTGTTACAGTTTGACAGTTATAGTTTGACAGTTATAGTTTGACAGTTATAGTTTGACTGTTACAGTTTGACTGTTATAGTTTGACAGTTATAGTTTTACAGTTATAGTTTGACTGTTATAGTTTGGCTGTTATAGTTTGACAATTATAGTTTGGCAGTTATAGTTTGGCTGTTAAAGTTTGACAGTTATAGTATTACAGTTATAGTTTGACAGTTATAGTTTGACTGTTATAGTTTGGCTGTTATAGTTTTACTGTTACAGTTTGACTGTTATAGTTTGACAATTATAGTTTGACAATTATAGTTTGGCAGTTATAGTTTGACAGTTATAGTTTGACAGTTATAGTTTGACTGCTACAGTTTGACTGTTAGAGTTTGACAGTTATAGTTTGACAATTATAGTTTGACAATTATAGTTTGACAATTATAGTTTGACAGTTATAGTTTGACAGTTATAGTTTGACTGTTATAGTTTGCCAATTATAGTTTGGCAGTTATAGTTTGACAGTTATAGTTTGACAGTTACAGTTTGGCAGTTATAGTTTTACAGTTATAGTTTGACTGTTATAGTTTGACAGTTATAGTTTGACAGTTACAGTTTGACAGTTATAGTTTGACTCTTATAGTTTGACTGTTATAGTTTGACTGTTATAGTTTGACAGTTACAGTTTGACAGTTACAGTTTGACTGTTATAGTTTGACAATTATAGTTTGACAATTATAGTTTGACAAATATAGTTTGACAGTTATAGTTTGACAGTTATAGTTTGACTGTTATAGTTTGACAATTATAGTTTGACAATTATAGTTTGACAGTTATAGTTTGACAGTTATAGTTTGACTGTTAGAGTTTGACAATTATAGTTTGGCAGTTATAGTTTGGCTGTTATAGTTTGACAATTATAGTTTGGCAGTTATAGTTTGACAGTTATAGTTTGACAGTTACAGTTTGGCAGTTATAGTTTGACAATTATAGTTTGACAATTATAGTTTGACAATTATAGTTTGACAGTTATAGTTTGACAGTTATAGTTTGACTGTTATAGTTTGCCAATTATAGTTTGGCAGTTATAGTTTGACAGTTATAGTTTGACAGTTACAGTTTGGCAGTTATAGTTTTACAGTTATAGTTTGACTGTTATAGTTTGACAGTTATAGTTTGACAGTTACAGTTTGACAGTTATAGTTTGACTCTTATAGTTTGACTGTTATAGTTTGACTGTTATAGTTTGACAGTTACAGTTTGACAGTTACAGTTTGACAGTTATAGTTTGACTGTTATAGTTTGGCTGTTATAGTTTTACTGTTACAGTTTGACTGTTATAGTTTGACAATTATAGTTTGACAGTTATAGTTTGGCAGTTATAGTTTGACAGTTATAGTTTGACAGTTATAGTTTGACAGTTATAGTTTGACTGTTACAGTTTGACTGTTATAGTTTGACAGTTATAGTTTTACAGTTATAGCTTGACAGTTATAGTTTGACAGTTATAGTTTGACTGTTATAGTTTGACAATTATAGTTTGACAGTTATAGTTTGACAGTTATAGTTTGACAGTTATAGTTTGACAATTATAGTTTGGCAGTTATAGTTTGGCTGTTAAAGTTTGACATTTATAGTTTTACAGTTATAGTTTGACAGTTATAATTTGACAGTTATAGTTTGACAGTTATAGTTTGACAATTATAGTTTGGCAGTTATAGTTTGACAGTTATAGTTTGACTGTTACAGTTTGACTGTTATAGTTCACAGTAATATTTTGACAGTTATAGTTTGACTGTTACAGTTTGACTGTTATAGTTTGACAGTTATAGTTTGACAGTTATAGTTTGACAATTATAGTTTGGCAGTTATAGTTTGACAGTTATAGTTTGACTGTTACAGTTTGACTGTTATAGTTCACAGTAATATTTTGACAGTTATAGTTTGACTGTTACAGTTTGACTGTTATAGTTTGACAGTTATAGTTTGACAGTTATAGTTTTACAGTTATAGTTTTACAGTTATAGTTTGACTGTTATAGTTTTACAGTTATTGTTTTACAGTTATAGTTTGACAATTATAGTTTGACAATTATAGTTTGACAGTTATAGTTTGACAGTTATAGTTTGACTGTTATAGTTTGGCTGTTATAGTTTGACTGTTATAGTTTGACTGTTACAGTTTGACTGTTATAGTTTTACAGTTATAGTTTGACAGTTATAGTTTGACTGTTATAGTTTGGCTGTTATAGTTTGACTGTTACAGTTTGACAGTTATAGTTTGACAATTATAGTTTGGCAGTTATAGTTTGACAGTTATAGTTTGACTGTTATAGTTTGACAGTTATATTTTGACAGTTATAGTTTGACTGCTACAGTTTGACTGTTATAGTTTGACAGTTAAAGTTTGACAGTTATAGTTTGACAATTATAGTTTGACAGTTATAGTTTGACAGTTATAGCTTGACAGTTATAGTTTGACAGTTATAGTTTGACTGTTATAGTTTGACAATTATAGTTTGACAGTTATAGTTTGACAGTTATAGTTTGACTGTTATAGTTTGACAATTATAGTTTGGCAGTTATTGTTTGGCTGTTAAAGTTTGACATTTATAGTTTTACAGTTATAGTTTGACAGTTATAATTTGACAGTTATAGTTTGACAGTTATAGTTTGACAATTATAGTTTGGCAGTTATAGTTTGACAGTTATAGTTTGACTGTTACAGTTTGACTGTTATAGTTTGACAGTTATATTTTGACAGTTATAGTTTGACTGTTACAGTTTGACAGTTATAGTTTGACAGTTATAGTTTGACAGTTATAGTTTGACTGTTACAGTTTGACTGTTATAGTTTGACAGTTATAGTTTTACAGTTATAGTTTGACTGTTATAGTTTGGCTGTTATAGTTTGACAATTATAGTTTGGCAGTTATAGTTTGGCTGTTAAAGTTTGACAGTTATAGTATTACAGTTATAGTTTGACAGTTATAGTTTGACTGTTATAGTTTGGCTGTTATAGTTTTACTGTTACAGTTTGACTGTTATAGTTTGACAATTATAGTTTGACAATTATAGTTTGGCAGTTATAGTTTGACAGTTATAGTTTGACAGTTATAGTTTGACTGCTACAGTTTGACTGTTAGAGTTTGACAGTTATAGTTTGACAATTATAGTTTGACAATTATAGTTTGACAATTATAGTTTGACAGTTATAGTTTGACAGTTATAGTTTGACTGTTATAGTTTGCCAATTATAGTTTGGCAGTTATAGTTTGACAGTTATAGTTTGACAGTTACAGTTTGGCAGTTATAGTTTTACAGTTATAGTTTGACTGTTATAGTTTGACAGTTATAGTTTGACAGTTACAGTTTGACAGTTATAGTTTGACTCTTATAGTTTGACTGTTATAGTTTGACTGTTATAGTTTGACAGTTACAGTTTGACAGTTACAGTTTGACTGTTATAGTTTGACAATTATAGTTTGACAATTATAGTTTGACAAATATAGTTTGACAGTTATAGTTTGACAGTTATAGTTTGACTGTTATAGTTTGACAATTATAGTTTGACAATTATAGTTTGACAGTTATAGTTTGACAGTTATAGTTTGACTGTTAGAGTTTGACAATTATAGTTTGGCAGTTATAGTTTGGCTGTTATAGTTTGACAATTATAGTTTGGCAGTTATAGTTTGACAGTTATAGTTTGACAGTTACAGTTTGGCAGTTATAGTTTGACAATTATAGTTTGACAATTATAGTTTGACAATTATAGTTTGACAGTTATAGTTTGACAGTTATAGTTTGACTGTTATAGTTTGCCAATTATAGTTTGGCAGTTATAGTTTGACAGTTATAGTTTGACAGTTACAGTTTGGCAGTTATAGTTTTACAGTTATAGTTTGACTGTTATAGTTTGACAGTTATAGTTTGACAGTTACAGTTTGACAGTTATAGTTTGACTCTTATAGTTTGACTGTTATAGTTTGACTGTTATAGTTTGACAGTTACAGTTTGACAGTTACAGTTTGACTGTTATAGTTTGACAATTATAGTTTGACAATTATAGTTTGACAAATATAGTTTGACAGTTATAGTTTGACAGTTATAGTTTGACTGTTATAGTTTGACAATTATAGTTTGACAATTATAGTTTGACAGTTATAGTTTGACAGTTATAGTTTGACTGTTAGAGTTTGACAATTATAGTTTGGCAGTTATAGTTTGGCTGTTATAGTTTGACAATTATAGTTTGGCAGTTATAGTTTGACAGTTATAGTTTGACAGTTACAGTTTGGCAGTTATAGTTTGGCAGTTATAGTTTGACAATTATAGTTTGACAGTTATAGTTTGCCAGTTATAGTTTGACTGTTATAGTTTGCCAATTATAGTTTGGCAGTTATAGTTTGACAGTTATAGTTTGACAGTTATAGTTTGACAGTTATAGTTTTACAGTTATAGTTTGACTGTTATAGTTTGACAGTTATAGTTTGACAGTTATAGTTTGACTCTTATAGTTTGACTGTTATAGTTTGACTGTTATAGTTTGACAGTTACAGTTTGACAGTTACAGTTTGACTGTTATAGTTTGACAATTATAGTTTGACAATTATAGTTTGACAAATATAGTTTGACAGTTATGGTTTGACAGTTATAGTTTGACTGTTATAGTTTGACAATTATAGTTTGACAATTATAGTTTGACAGTTATAGTTTGACAGTTATAGTTTGACTGTTAGAGTTTGACAATTATAGTTTGGCAGTTATAGTTTGGCTGTTATAGTTTGACAATTATAGTTTGGCAGTTATAGTTTGGCTGTTAAAGTTTGACATTCATAGTTTTACAGTTATAGTTTGACAGTTATAATTTGACAGTTATAGTTTGACTGTTATAGTTTGACAATTATAGTTTGGCAGTTATAGTTTGGCTGTTAAAGTTTGACAGTTATAGTTTTACAGTTATAGTTTGACAGTTATAGTTTGACTGTTATAGTTTGGCTGTTATAGTTTGACAGTTATAGTTTGACAGTTATAGTTTGACTGTTATAGTTTGACAGTTATAGTTTGACTGTTACAGTTTGACTGTTATAGTTTGACAGTTATAGTTTGACAGTTATAGTTTGACTGTTACAGTTTGACTGTTATAGTTTGACAGTTATAGTTTTACAGTTATAGCTTGACAGTTATAGTTTGACAGTTATAGTTTGACTGTTATAGTTTGACAATTATAGTTTGACAGTTATAGTTTGACAGTTATAGTTTGACAGTTATAGTATGACTGTTACAGTTTGACTGTTATAGTTCGACAGTAATATTTTGACAGTTATAGTTTGACTGTTACAGTTTGACTGTTATAGTTTGACAGTTATAGTTTGACAGTTATAGTTTTACAGTTATAGTTTTACAGTTATAGTTTGACTGTTATAGTTTTACAGTTATAGTTTGACAGTTATAGTTTGACAATTATAGTTTGACAATTATAGTTTGACAGTTATCGTTTGACAGTTATAGTTTGACTGTTATAGTTTGGCTGTTATAGTTTGACTGTTATAGTTTGACTGTTACAGTTTGACTGTTATAGTTTCACAGTTATAGTTTGACAGTTATAGTTTGACTGTTACAGTTTGACTGTTATAGTTTGACAGTTATAGTTTGACAGTTATAGTTTTACAGTTATAGTTTTACAGTTATAGTTTGACTGCTACAGTTTGACTGTTATAGTTTGACAGTTAAAGTTTGACAGTTATAGTTTGACAATTATAGTTTGACAGTTATAGTTTGACAGTTATAGCTTGACAGTTATAGTTTGGCAGTTATAGTTTGACTGTTATAGTTTGACAGTTATAGTTTGACAGTTATAGTTTGACAGTTATAGTTTGACTGTTATAGTTTGACAATTATAGTTTGGCAGTTATTGTTTTGCTGTTAAAGTTTGACATTTATAGTTTTACAGTTATAGTTTGACAGTTATAATTTGACAGTTATAGTTTGACAGTTATAGTTTGACAATTATAGTTTGGCAGTTATAGTTTGACAGTTATAGTTTGACTGTTACAGTTTGACAGTTATAGTTTGACAGTTATAGTTTGGCAGTTATAGTTTGACAGTTACAGTTTGACTGTTATAGTTTGACAGTTATATTTTGACAGTTATAGTTTGACTGCTACAGTTTGACTGTTATAGTTTGACAGTTAAAGTTTGACAGTTATAGTTTGACAGTTATAGTTTGACAGTTATAGTTTGACAGTTATAGCTTGACAGTTATAGTTTGACAGTTATAGTTTGACTGTTATAGTTTGACAGTTATAGTTTGACAGTTATAGTTTGACAGTTATAGTTTGACTGTTATAGTTTGACAGTTATAGTTTGGCAGTTATTGTTTGGCTGTTAAAGTTTGACATTTATAGTTTTACAGTTATAGTTTGACAGTTATAGTTTGACAGTTATAGTTTGACAGTTATAGTTTGACAATTATAGTTTGGCAGTTATAGTTTGACAGTTATAGTTTGACTGTTACAGTTTGACTGTTATAGTTTGACAGTTATATTTTGACAGTTATAGTTTGACTGTTACAGTTTGACAGTTATAGTTTGACAGTTATAGTTTGACAGTTATAGTTTGACTGTTACAGTTTGACTGTTATAGTTTGACAGTTATAGTTTTACAGTTATAGTTTGACTGTTATAGTTTGGCTGTTATAGTTTGACAATTATAGTTTGGCAGTTATAGTTTGGCTGTTAAAGTTTGACAGTTATAGTATTACAGTTATAGTTTGACAGTTATAGTTTGACTGTTATAGTTTGGCTGTTATAGTTTTACTGTTACAGTTTGACTGTTATAGTTTGACAATTATAGTTTGACAATTATAGTTTGGCAGTTATAGTTTGACAGTTATAGTTTGACAGTTATAGTTTGACTGCTACAGTTTGACTGTTAGAGTTTGACAGTTATAGTTTGACAATTATAGTTTGACAATTATAGTTTGACAATTATAGTTTGACAGTTATAGTTTGACAGTTATAGTTTGACTGTTATAGTTTGCCAATTATAGTTTGGCAGTTATAGTTTGACAGTTATAGTTTGACAGTTACAGTTTGGCAGTTATAGTTTTACAGTTATAGTTTGACTGTTATAGTTTGACAGTTATAGTTTGACAGTTACAGTTTGACAGTTATAGTTTGACTCTTATAGTTTGACTGTTATAGTTTGACTGTTATAGTTTGACAGTTACAGTTTGACAGTTACAGTTTGACTGTTATAGTTTGACAATTATAGTTTGACAATTATAGTTTGACAAATATAGTTTGACAGTTATAGTTTGACAGTTATAGTTTGACTGTTATAGTTTGACAATTATAGTTTGACAATTATAGTTTGACAGTTATAGTTTGACAGTTATAGTTTGACTGTTAGAGTTTGACAATTATAGTTTGGCAGTTATAGTTTGGCTGTTATAGTTTGACAATTATAGTTTGGCAGTTATAGTTTGACAGTTATAGTTTGACAGTTACAGTTTGGCAGTTATAGTTTGACAATTATAGTTTGACAATTATAGTTTGACAATTATAGTTTGACAGTTATAGTTTGACAGTTATAGTTTGACTGTTATAGTTTGCCAATTATAGTTTGGCAGTTATAGTTTGACAGTTATAGTTTGACAGTTACAGTTTGGCAGTTATAGTTTTACAGTTATAGTTTGACTGTTATAGTTTGACAGTTATAGTTTGACAGTTACAGTTTGACAGTTATAGTTTGACTCTTATAGTTTGACTGTTATAGTTTGACTGTTATAGTTTGACAGTTACAGTTTGACAGTTACAGTTTGACTGTTATAGTTTGACAATTATAGTTTGACAATTATAGTTTGACAAATATAGTTTGACAGTTATAGTTTGACAGTTATAGTTTGACTGTTATAGTTTGACAATTATAATTTGACAATTATAGTTTGACAGTTATAGTTTGACAGTTATAGTTTGACTGTTAGAGTTTGACAATTATAGTTTGGCAGTTATAGTTTGGCTGTTATAGTTTGACAATTATAGTTTGGCAGTTATAGTTTGACAGTTATAGTTTGACAGTTACAGTTTGGCAGTTATAGTTTGGCAGTTATAGTTTGACAATTATAGTTTGACAGTTATAGTTTGCCAGTTATAGTTTGACTGTTATAGTTTGCCAATTATAGTTTGGCAGTTATAGTTTGACAGTTATAGTTTGACAGTTATAGTTTGACAGTTATAGTTTTACAGTTATAGTTTGACTGTTATAGTTTGACAGTTATAGTTTGACAGTTATAGTTTGACTCTTATAGTTTGACTGTTATAGTTTGACTGTTATAGTTTGACAGTTACAGTTTGACAGTTACAGTTTGACTGTTATAGTTTGACAATTATAGTTTGACAATTATAGTTTGACAAATATAGTTTGACAGTTATGGTTTGACAGTTATAGTTTGACTGTTATAGTTTGACAATTATAGTTTGACAATTATAGTTTGACAGTTATAGTTTGACAGTTATAGTTTGACTGTTAGAGTTTGACAATTATAGTTTGGCAGTTATAGTTTGGCTGTTATAGTTTGACAATTATAGTTTGGCAGTTATAGTTTGGCTGTTAAAGTTTGACATTCATAGTTTTACAGTTATAGTTTGACAGTTATAATTTGACAGTTATAGTTTGACTGTTATAGTTTGACAATTATAGTTTGGCAGTTATAGTTTGGCTGTTAAAGTTTGACAGTTATAGTTTTACAGTTATAGTTTGACAGTTATAGTTTGACTGTTATAGTTTGGCTGTTATAGTTTGACAGTTATAGTTTGACAGTTATAGTTTGACTGTTATAGTTTGACAGTTATAGTTTGACTGTTACAGTTTGACTGTTATAGTTTGACAGTTATAGTTTGACAGTTATAGTTTGACTGTTACAGTTTGACTGTTATAGTTTGACAGTTATAGTTTTACAGTTATAGCTTGACAGTTATAGTTTGACAGTTATAGTTTGACTGTTATAGTTTGACAATTATAGTTTGACAGTTATAGTTTGACAGTTATAGTTTGACAGTTATAGTTTGACTGTTACAGTTTGACTGTTATAGTTTGACAGTAATATTTTGACAGTTATAGTTTGACTGTTACAGTTTGACTGTTATAGTTTGACAGTTATAGTTTGACAGTTATAGTTTTACAGTTATAGTTTTACAGTTATAGTTTGACTGTTATAGTTTTACAGTTATAGTTTGACAGTTATAGTTTGACAATTATAGTTTGACAATTATAGTTTGACAGTTATCGTTTGACAGTTATAGTTTGACTGTTATAGTTTGGCTGTTATAGTTTGACTGTTATAGTTTGACTGTTACAGTTTGACTGTTATAGTTTTACAGTTATAGCTTGACAGTTATAGTTTGACAGTTATAGTTTGACTGTTATAGTTTGACAGTTATAGTTTTACAATTATAGTTTGACAGTTATATTTTGACAGTTATAGTTTGACTGCTACAGTTTGACTGTTATAGTTTGACAGTTAAAGTTTGACAGTTATAGTTTGACAATTATAGTTTGACAATTATAGTTTGACAGTTATAGCTTGACAGTTATAGTTTGACAGTTATAGTTTGACTGTTATAGTTTGACAATTATAGTTTGACAGTTATAGTTTGACAGTTATAGTTTGACTGTTATAGTTTGACAATTATAGTTTGGCAGTTATTGTTTTGCTGTTAAAGTTTGACATTTATAGTTTTACAGTTATAGTTTGACAGTTATAATTTGACAGTTATAGTTTGACAGTTATAGTTTGACAATTATAGTTTGGCAGTTATAGTTTGACAGTTATAGTTTGACTGTTACAGTTTGACTGTTATAGTTTGACAGTTATATTTTGACAGTTATAGTTTGAACGCTACAGTTTGACTGTTATAGTTTGACAGTTATAGTTTGACAGTTATAGTTTGACTGTTACAGTTTGACTGTTATAGTTTGACAGTTATAGTTTTACAGTTATAGTTTGACAGTTATAGTTTTACAGTTATAGTTTGACAGTTATAGTTTGACAATTATAGTTTGACAATTATAGTTTGACAGTTATAGTTTGACAGTTATAGTTTGACTGTTATAGTTTGACAGTTATAGTTTTACAGTTATAGTTTGACTGTTATAGTTTGGCTGTTATAGTTTTACTGTTACAGTTTGACTGTTATAGTTTGACAATTATAGTTTGACAATTATAGTTTGGCAGTTATAGTTTGACAGTTATAGTTTGACTGCTACAGTTTGACTGTTAGAGTTTGACAGTTATAGTTTGACAGTTATAGTTTGACAATTATAGTTTGACAATTATAGTTTGACAATTATAGTTTGACAGTTATAGTTTGACTGTTATAGTTTGCCAATTATAGTTTGGCAGTTATAGTTTGACAGTTATAGTTTGACAGTTACAGTTTGGCAGTTATAGTTTTACAGTTATAGTTTGACTGTTATAGTTTGACAGTTATAGTTTTACAGTTATAGTTTGGCAGTTATAGTTTTACAGTTATAGTTTGACTGTTATAGTTTGACAGTTACAGTTTGACAGTTATAGTTTGACTCTTATAGTTTGACTGTTATAGTTTGACTGTTATAGTTTGACAGTTACAGTTTGACAGTTACAGTTTGACTGTTATAGTTTGACAATTATAGTTTGACAATTATAGTTTGACAAATATAGTTTGACAGTTATAGTTTGACAGTTATAGTTTGACTGTTATAGTTTGACAATTATAGTTTGACAATTATAGTTTGACAGTTATAGTTTGACAGTTATAGTTTGACTGTTAGAGTTTGACAATTATAGTTTGGCAGTTATAGTTTGGCTGTTATAGTTTGACAATTATATTTTGGCAGTTATAGTTTGGCTGTTAAAGTTTGACATTCATAGTTTTACAGTTATAGTTTGACAGTTATAATTTGACAGTTATAGTTTGACTGTTATAGTTTGACAATTATAGTTTGGCAGTTATAGTTTGGCTGTTAAAGTTTGACAGTTATAGTTTTACAGTTATAGTTTGACAGTTATAGTTTGACTGTTATAGTTTGGCTGTTATAGTTTGACTGTTACAGTTTGACTGTTATAGTTTGACAGTTATAGTTTGACAATTATAGTTTGGCAGTTATAGTATGACAGTTATATTTTGACAGTTATAGTTTGACTGTTACAGTTTTACAGTTATAGTTTGACAGTTATAGTTTGACTGTTACAGTTTGACTGTTATAGTTTGACAGTTATAGTTTGACAGTTATAGTTTGACTGTTACAGTTTGACTGTTATAGTTTGACAGTTATAGTTTTACAGTTATAGCTTGACAGTTATAGTTTGACAGTTATAGTTTGACAATTATAGTTTGACAGTTATAGTTTGACAGTTATAGTTTGACAGTTATAGTTTGACTGTTATAGTTTGACAATTATAGTTTGGCAGTTATAGTTTGGCTGTTAAAGTTTGACATTTATAGTTTTACAGTTATAGTTTGACAGTTATAATTTGACAGTTATAGTTTGACAGTTATAGTTTGACAATTATAGTTTGGCAGTTATAGTTTGACAGTTATAGTTTGACTGTTACAGTTTGACTGTTATAGTTTGACAGTAATATTTTGACAGTTATAGTTTGACTGTTACAGTTTGACTGTTATAGTTTGACAGTTATAGTTTGACTGTTATAGTTTGACAATTATAGTTTGGCAGTTATAGTTTGGCTGTTAAAGTTTGACATTTATAGTTTGGCAGTTATAGTTTGGCTGTTAAAGTTTGACATTTATACTTTTACAGTTACAGTTTGACAGTTATAATTTGACAGTTGTAGTTTGACAGTTATAGTTTGACAGTTACAGTTTGGCAGTTATAGTTTTACAGTTATAGTTTGACTGTTATAGTTTGACAGTTACAGTTTGACAGTTACAGTTTGACTCTTATAGTTTGACTGTTATAGTTTGACTGTTATAGTTTGACATTTACAGTTTGACTGTTACAGTTTGACTGTTATAGTTTGACAGTTATAGTTTGACAGTTATAGTTTGACTGTTACAGTTTGACTGTTGTAGTTTGACTGTTATAGTTTGACAGTTTTAGTTTTACAGTTATATTTTGACTGTTATAGTTTGACTGTTATAGTTTGACAGTTATAGTTTGACAGTTACAGTTTGACTGTCATAGTTTGACAGTTATAGTTTGACAGTTATAGTTTGACTGTTACAGTTTGACTGTTATAGTTTGACTGTTACAGTTTTACAGTTATAATTTGACAGTTATGGTTTTACAGTTATAGTTTGACTGTTATAGTTTGACAGTTTTAGTTTGGCAGTTATGGTTTGACTGTTACAGTTTTACAGTTATAGTTTGACAGTTATAGTTTGACAGTTATGGTTTTACAGTTATAGTTTGACTGTTATAGTTTTACAGTTATAGTTTTACAGTTATAGTTTGACAGTTATGGTTTTACAGTTATAGTTTGCTGTTTTAGATTGACAGTTACAGTTTGGCTCTTGAAGTGAAAACACTCACTCACTTTTTAGATATTGAGTCAGCGTGGCAGGTGGCTATGGGATGAGATCTATAGGCTGGTATCTCTGCTGGTCTTTCCTTAGAGTTGCTGTGCTGAACTGAGCTGTGTGTGTGTTTGTGTGTGTGTGTGCTGGTCTCTGTACTGTACAGCTTAAGCAGCAAGTCAAACGGGCAACCATCAGGCAGCAGCAGCAGCTATCTTCCCTACAGGGAACGTTCAATAATAAATGATGCCCCACTTGAAGAAGACATCTTGGAATCTGTTTCTCCTCTTCTGGAGAGTTGCACCTGGGTCTTATCCTCAGCAGAGAGTTTATGTGTGGCACACCAGTCACAAGGCAGAAGTGTTGAGTTGTTTTATTTTCCACCACTGTAAAATACTGTACTATACTGTACTGTACTGTACTATATAATTTTATACTAACACTAATACTATACTATATTATACTATACTGCACTGTACTATAGTGTACTGTACTATACTATTCTATACATAATACCAATATATTATAGCTATAATACCGTTCTGCAACTTGGGACACAGAGCTGTGTTAGCTACTGCATGGCTGCGCTGCATAAAATATAATAAATGGCAGGTGGAAGTTATTCTCGCCATAATTTCACTTCTTTGAATAAATGTGTGAATATTTGGAGTGAGTAGAATGCTAATTCATCATGAAAGTATACAGAATACAGAATAAAGAATACAGAATAAAGAATACAGAATATAGAATATAGCCACTAAGGAAAGTAGTGTTTTTTTTCTAGCTGTCCTCTCTCTCTCTCGCGCGCTCTCTCTCTCTCGCGCTCTCTCTCTCGCGCTCTCTCTCTCTCACGCTCTCTCTCTCACGCTCTCTCGCTCTCTCTCTCTCTCTCTCTCTCGCGCTCTCTCTCTTTCTTTGTCTATCTCTCTCTCTCTCTCTCTCTCTCTTTCACACATGCTCTCTGTCTCTCTCTCTCTCCCTCTCTCTCTCTCTCTCTCTCTCTCTCTCTCTCTCTCACACATTCTGTCTCTCTCTCTGTCTCTCTCTTTCTCTCTCTCTGTCTCTCTCTCTTGGTCAATTTCTATTAATTTCAATTCAATTTAAGGGCTTTATTGGCATGGGAAACATATGTTTACATTGCCAGAGCAAGTGAAATAGATCATAAAAAATGATCAGTAAACATCAAACGTATAAAATTTCCAAAAGAATAAAGATATTTCAGATGTCATATTATGTCTATATACGGTGTTGTAACGAAGTGCAAAAGGGAAATTAAATAAACATAAATGTGGGTTGTATTTACAATGGTGTTAGTTCTTCACTGGTTGCCCTTTTCTTGTGGCAACAAGTCACAATATTTGCTGCTGTGATGGCACACTGTGTTATTTCACCTAATAGATAAAGGAGTTTATCAAAATTGCATTTGTTTTCAAATTCTTTGTGGGTCTGTGTAATGTGAGGGAAATATGTGTCTCTAATATGGTCATATATTTGGCAGAGGGTTAGGAAGTGCAGCTCAGTTTATACCTCATTTTTGTGGGCAGTGTGCACATAGCCTGTCTTCTCTTGAGAGACAGGTCTGCCTACGGTGGCCTTTCTCAATAGCAAGGCTATGCTCACTGAGTCTGTACATAGTCAAAGATTTCCTTAATTTTTGGTCAGTCACAGCGGTCAGGTATTCTGCCACTGTGTACTCTCTGTTTAGGGCCAAATAGCATTCAAGTTTCCTCTGTTTTTTTTGTAAATTCTTTCCAATGTGTCAAGTAATTATCTTTTTGTTTTCTCATGAATTGGTTGGGTCAAATTGTGTTGCTGTCCTGGGGCTCTGTGGGGTCTGTTTGTGTTTGTGAACAGAGCCCCAGGACCAGCTTGCTTAGGGGGCTCTTCTCCAGGTTTATTTATCTGTAGGTGATGGCTTTGTTATGGAAGGTTTGGGAATCGCTTCCTTTTAAGTGGTTGTAGAATTGAACGGCTCTTTTCTGGATTTTAGCCTAATATTGGCCTAATTCAGCTCTGCATGCATTATTTGTATGTCGAATGTTATGTTCCTTTTGATGGCATAGAAGGCCCTTCTTCGCTTTGTGGAAGTTACCTGTGGCGCTGATGTTTAGGCCAAGGTATGTATCGGTTTTTGTGTGCTCTAGGGCAACGGTGTCTAGATGGAATTTGTATTTGTGGTCCTGGGAACTGGACCTTTTCTGGAACACCATTATTTTGGTCTTACTGAGATTTACTGTCAGGGCCCAGTACTGACAGTATCTGTTCAGAAGATCTAGGTGCTGCTGTAGGCCCTCCTTGGTTGTGGACATAAGCACCAGATCATCAGCAAACAGTTAACATTTGCCTTCAGATTCTCGTAGGGTGAGGTTTTTGCCAATTTTAACCAGACACTTGTTGTTTGTGTACATGGATTTTATAATGTTGTATATTTTTCCCTGAACAACACTTTCCATCAATTTGTATAGCAGACCCTCATGACAAATTAAGTTGAAAGCTTTTTTTAAATCAACAAAGCTTGAGAAGGCTTTGCCTATGTTTTGGTTTGTTTGTTTGCAGGGTGAATACGTGGTCTTTTGTACGGTGTATTTTGGTAAAAAGCCAATTTGACATTTGCTCAGTACATTCTTTTCACTAAGGAAATGTACGAGTCTGCTGTAATGATAATACAGAGGATTTTCCCAAGGTTGCTGTTGACTCATATTCCACAGTAGTTGTTGCAGTCAAATATGTCTCCACTTTTGTGGATTGGGGTGATCAGTCCATGGTTCCAAATATTGGGGAAGATGCCAGAGCTGAGGATGATGTTAAAAAGTTTAAGTATACCCAGTTGTGGTCTGTATATTTTATCATTTAATTTATGATACCATCAACCCCACATGCCTTTTTCGATTGGAGGGTTTGTAATTTGTCCTGTAGTTCATTCAATGTAATTCGAGAATCCAGTGGGTTCTGGTAGTCTTTACTAGTTGATTCTAAGATTTGTATTTGATCATGTATATGTTTTTGCTGTTTGTTCTTTGTTATAGACCTGTACAGATTGGAGAAGTGGTTTACCCATAGATCTCCATTTTGGAAAGATAATTATTTGTGTTGTTGTTTGTTTCGAGTTTTCAAATTTTCCCAGAAGTGGTTAGATTCTATGGATTCTTCAGTTACATAGACCTGATTTCTGACGTGCTGTTCCTTCTTTTTCCATAGTGTATTCCTGTATTGTTTTAGTGATTCACCATAGTGAAGGCATAGACTCAGGTTTTCTGGGTCTCTATGTTTTTGGTTGGATAGGTTTCTCAATTTCTTTCTTAGGTTTTTGCGTTCTACATCATACCATTTGTCATTGTTGTTAATATTCTTAGGTTGTCTGCTTGAAATTTTTAGATTTGATATTTAAGATGAGAGGTCAAATATACTGTTTAGGTTTTCTACTGCCAAATGTACACCTTCACTATCACAGTGAAACATTTTGTCCAGGAAATTGTCAAGAAGGGATTGAATTTGTTGTCTAATTGTTTTTTGGTCGATTTTGGTAGATTTGTTGCCTAATTATTTTTTGGTAGATTTTGACACTGCTTTCCTTCCATCTGTAGAATTATTCCGTTCCTTTGGATTTCATACCTCATGATACCTATTTTACATTTATTTAACTAGGCAAGTCAGTTAAGGACAAATTATTTTTACAATAACGGCCTACCCCCCCAGCCAAACCCTCCCCTAACCCGGATGACCCTGGGACAATTGTACGCCGCCCTACGAGACTCCCGATCATGGCCAGTTGTGACATAGCCTGAAAATGAACCAGGGTGTCTGTAGTGACGGCACTAGCACTGCAATGCAGTGCCTTAGACCACTGCGCCACTCGGGAGGTTTGTAACCAGTGATGGAAAGTCTCTGAGTTCTAGCTGGTGTGTTTGTGTACACACATGAATGGATATGTACTTGTCGAATCTCTCATTCCAAAATCAAGGGAATTAATATGTAGTTGGTCCCCCCTTTGCTGCTATAACAGCCTCCACTCCTCTGGGAAGGCTTTCCACTAGATGTTGGAACATTGCTGCAGGGACTTGTTCCATTCAGCCACAAGAGCATTAGTGAAGTCGGGCACTGATTTTGGGCTCGCAGTCGCCATTCCAATTCATCCCGAAGATGTTTGATGGGGTTGAGGTCAGGGCTCTGTGCAGGCCAGTCAAGTTCTTCCACACCGATCTCAACAAACCATTTCTGTATGGACCTCTCTTTGTGCACTGGGGCATTGTCATGCTGAAACAGGAAAGGGTGTTCACCACACTGTTGCCACAAAGTTGGAAGCACAGAATCATCTAGAATGTCATTGTATGCTGTAGCGTTAAAATTTCCCTTCACTGGAACTAAGGGTCCTTGCCCAAACCATGAAAAACATCCCCAGACCGTTATTCCTCCTCCACCAAACTTTGCAGTAGGCACTATGCATTAGGGCAGGTACAGTGGGGGAAAAAGTATTTGATCCCCTGCTGATTTTGTACGTTTGCCCACTGACAAAGAACGGATCTGTCTATAATTTTAATGGTAGGTTTATTTGAACAGTGAGAGACAGAATAACAACAAAAAAATCCAGAAAAGCACATGTCAAAAATGTTATAAATTGATTTGCATTTTAATGAGGGAAATATGTATTTGACCCCCTCTCAATCAGAAAGATTTCTGACTCCCAGGTGTCTTTTATACAGGTAACGAGCTGAGATTAGGAGCACACTCTTAAAGGGAGTGCTCCTAAGCGCAGCTTGTTACCTGTAAAAAAGACACCTGTCCACAGAAGCAATCAATCAATCAGATTCCAAAATCTCCACCATTGCCAAAGAGCTCTCCAAGGATGTCAGGGACAAGATTGTAGACCTACTCAAGGCTGGAATGGGCTACAAGACCATCGCCAAGCAGCTTGGTGAGAAGGTGACAACATTTGGTGCAATTATTCTCAAATGGAAGAAACACAAAAGAACTGTAATATCCCTCGGCCTGGGGCTCCATGCAAGATCTCACCTCGTGGAGTTGCAATGATCATGAGAACGGTGAGGAATCAGCCCAGAACTATACGGGAGGAACTTGTCAATGATCTCAAGGCAGCTGGGACCATAGTCACCAAGAAAACAATTGGTAACACACAACGCCGTGAAGGACTGAAATCCTGCAGCGCCCGCAAGGTCCCCCTGCTCAAGAATACATATACATGCTTGTCTGAAGTTTGCCAATGAACATCTGAATGATTCAGAGGACAACTGGTGAAAGTGTTGTGGTCAGATGAGACCAAAAGGGAGCTCTTTGGCATCAACTCAACTCGCCGTGTTTGGAGGAGGATGAATGCTGCCTATGACCCCAAGAACACCATCTCCACCGTCAAACATGGAGGTGGAAACATGCTTTGGGGGTGTTTTTCTGCTAAGGGGACAGGACAACTTCACCGCATCAAAGGGATGATGGACGGGGCCATGTGCCATCAAATCTTGGGTGAGAACCTCCTTCCCTCAGCCAGGGCATTGAAAATGGGTCATGGATGAGTATTCCAGCATGACAATGACCCAAAACACACGGCCAAGGCAACAAAGGAGTGGCTCAAGAAGAAGTACATTAAGGTCCTGGAGTGGCCTAGCCAGTCTCCAGACCTTAATCCCATAGAAAATCTGTGGAGGGAGCTGAAGTTTTGAGTTGCCAAATGTCATCCTCGAAACCTTAATGACTTGGAGAAGATCTGCAAAGAGGAGTGGGACAAAATCCCTCCTGAGATGTGTGCAAACCTGGTGGCCAACTACAAGAAACGTCTGACCTCTATGATTGCCAACAAGGGTTTTGCCACCAAGTACTAAGTCATGTTTTGCAGAGGGGTCAAATACTTATTTCCCTCATTAAAATGCAAATAATTTTATAACATTTTTGACATGTGTTTTTCTGGATTTATTTGTTGTTATTCTGTCTCTCACTGTTCAAATAAACCTACCATTAAAATTATAGACTGATCATTTCTTTGTAACTGGGCAAACGTACAAAATCAGCAGGGGATCAAATACTTTTTTCCCCCATTGTAGCGTTCTCCTAGCATCTGCCAAACCCAGATTCGTCAGTCGGACTGCCAGTTGTTGAAGCGTGATTCATCACTCCAGAGATTTTCCACTTGAGTAAAATGGTGGTGAGCTTTACACCAGTCTAGCCGACACTTGGCATTGCACATGGTGATCTTAGGCTTGTGAGCGGCTGCTCAGCCATGGAAACCCATTTCACGAAGCTCTCGAAGAACAGTTCTTGTGCTGACGTTGCTTCCAGAGGCAGTTTTGAACTCAGTAGTTAGTGTTGCAACCGAGGACAGACAATGTTTATGTGCTACAGGCTTCAGCACTCCACGGTCCAGTTCTGTGAGCTTGTGTGGCCTACCACTTCGCGGCTGAGCAGTTGTTGCTGCTAGACAGTTCCACTTCACAATAACAGCACTTATAACTGACTGGGGCAGCTCCAGCAGGGCAAAAATTTGATGAACTGAGTTGTTGGCAAGGTGGCATCCTATCACTGTGGCACGATGAAAGTCACTGACCTCTTCAATGAGCCCATTCTGCTGCCAATGTTTTTCTATGAAGATTGCATAGACGTGTGCTAGAATTTATACACCTGTCAGCAACGCGTGTGAATGAAATAGCCGAATCCACTCATTTGAAGGGTTGTCCACATACTTTTGAATATAAAGTGTAGGTTAGGAGGTTTGATTTATAGTATGTGTGTTGTGAGTTACAGTGTGACACACACTGCTAGATCTCAGTGAAGATCCTCCCTGTCTCTTCTTCTCCTCTCACTCCTGCTCATCTCTTCTGCGGATGGCAGATCAAGCTGCTCCACACTCCGATATGTCACCTTCCATTGAAGGGTGATAAAAGGGTGAATACGCCTCTATTAAGTGTTCTTGCATATGTGCTTTAGTGGCGTTAGTATCTAAGCCTGTAGAGGTTTACCTCACAACATTAAAAATCTACTCACATTGATTGTCTACAGTACAGCTTCCGCTACTGCTGGGATGTGAATCTGTCTTCCTTCCCACTGCGACCGGGATCATTAGCGCTGCTATATTGACCATGACTTCCAAAATACTAATATTAAAACTGTTTATACCAGAGAAAACAGACAGTGGAAATGATTGGAATAGTTTGTTTTCTCATGGCTACGAAGTCATTGGTCACATTGCATGACACCATATTAATCACAGCCTGACTGCTGTATTCTGTACGGAGCTAGTGTTGATGTCTAAGCCAACACATTTCGGAATACCATGGGCATTCTTAGAATGATGCTTTCATAATTGGAGCTATCGTTTCTGGTTGGAGGAAAACTTCCTTTCAGCATACGAGAGAGAGGAGTGAATATTCAATCATATTTCCCTTTTCTGTTTAAATGACATGAAAAATAGTTGATAATAAACATTGGAATGTTAAGGCGACTTGTAAACCAAGATAAACCCTGAAGATTACCCAGACGGAACACAATTCAATTCCGATGGAATATGATGATTCTTTATTAGTGTTGTAGAACTGAAGAATGCTGAGAGGACAGTACAGTGGACCTAATGAGTTCCTATGTATTAAAAGTGGGACAGGGAATGCAGAGTAACAAACCTGTTCTGAACGTGACTGAGGAGGCAATTTCGTCCTCCGTTTCAGTAATCTGAGAGGTTTTAGCATCGCAGTGCGGATGTCTCTTTCTCCGATGGCAGTGTGTGTATGTGTGTGTGTGTGTGTGTGTGTGTGTGTGTGTGTGTGTGTGTGTGTGTGTGTGTGTGTGTGTGTGTGTGTGTGTGTGTGTGTGTGTGTGTGTGTGTGTACGTGTGTACGTGTGTACGTCGCTGTAGTGGAATATTGGACAACATCAAAACATGTTTATCCTGTTTTCGTGACACCCCAGGGAGCCAGCCCTGCTGAAAGCCTAGGAGATAAGGAGAGAAGAGAAAAAAGCACACAGAGGGGAGAGGATTGTGTGTGTGTTGGTTAGCGATATGGACGCCCTGTCTCTCACCTACCTGCTATTTTAGGCCTCATGGGGATTGGGAGATATCCCACTGCTCCCAGTATGGGTGGTGGATACACACACACACACACACACACACACACACACACACACACACACACACACACACACACACACACACACACACACACACACACACACACACACACACACACACACACACACACACATATATACACACATACACACACATATACACACACACACACACAAAAAAAGCACACAAACACACACACACAAACAAACACACACCACTCAGTATGGGTGGTGGATACACACACACACAAACACACACAAACACAAACACACACAAACACACACCACTCAGTATGGGTGGTGGATACACACACACAAACACACACAAACACACACCACTCAGTATGGGGGCCATATAATTGTCCAATGATGTCCTGGGGACATCACCACACACACCAGCCACTAAGCCTGCCCTGGATCGACCCAGAGAAACACTCTTCCAGCTTTAGTAATACAGGATGATACTTAACTTGCAGTAACCTGTGGTAGTGCTAGCTTTATGTCCTGGAGGCAGAATGTTCACACCACCCAGCCAATAAACTATTTGATAGATTATACTTAAGAAATTAAGACTTTTCATGCTAGTATCTCTGTCTGTAACCTGTAAAACTAGCTGTATGTGGGTGACTGTCTCTGTCAGTTGGCTTCCTGTCTGGGGGGAGCCGGGTGACTGACCCTCTGTCTCTGTCAGTTGGCCTCCTGTCTGGGGGGAGCCGGGTGACTGACCCTCTGTCTCTGTCAGTTGGCCTCCTGTCTGGGGGGAGCCGGGTGACTGACCCTCTGTCTCTGTCAGTTGGCCTCCTGTCTGGGGGGAGCCGGGTGACTGACCCTCTGTCTCTGTCAGTTGGCCTCCTGTCTGGGGGGAGCCGGGTGACTGACCCTCTGTCTCTGTCTGCTGTTCTCCTCTGGCTGTCTAGGGGGAGCTGGGAGATAAAGGACATAGCCTTGAACCAGTGTCTGCCATCTGCCTGTGTATCAAACAAGTGCTGCCTTTCCATAGTGTAGAAACTCTAACCCTTTCCATAGTGTAGAAACGACCCTTTCCATAGTGTAGAAACTAACCCTTTCCATAGTGTAGAAACTCTAACTCTAACCCTTTCCATAGTGTAGAAACTCTAACCCTTTCCATAGTTTAGAAACTAACCCTTTCCATAGTGTAGAAACTCTAACCCTTTCCATAGTTTAGAAACTAACCCTTTCCATAGTGTAGAAACTCTAACTCTAACCCTTTCCATAGTGTAGAAACTCTAACCCTTTCCATAGTGTAGAAACTCTAACCCTTTCCATAGTTTAGAAACTAACCCTTTCCATCGTTTAGAAACTCTAACCCTTTCCATAGTGTAGAAACTCTAACCCTTTCCATAGTTTAGAAACTAACCCTTTCCATCGTTTAGAAACTCTAACCCTTTCCATAGTGTAGAAACTCACCCTTTCCATCGTTTAGAAACTCTAACCCTTTCCGTAGTGTAGAAACTCTAACCCTTTCCATACTGTGGAAACTCTAACCCTTTCCATAGTTTAGAAACTCTAACCCTTTCCGTAGTGTAGAAACTCTAACCCTTTCCATACTGTGGAAACTCTAACCCTTTCCATAGTTTAGAAACTCTAACCCTTTCCATATTGTTGAAACTCTAACCCTTTCCAAACTCTAACCCTTTCCATAGTTTAGAAACTCTAACCCTTTCCATAGTGTAGAAATTCTAACCCTAACCCTTTTAATAGTGTAGAAACTCTAACCCTTTCCATACTGTGGAAACTCTAACCCTTTCCATAGTTTAGAAACTCTAACCCTAACCCTTTTAATAATGTAGAACATGCATTTTGGTATATTTATTAATGACTCAGGTTCTGAGAAGTCTGGATTAAGGAAATCTGGTTTCTGTAACTGCCTGCGGTGGGTGGTTTTTCCCAGACAATGCACGTGCATAATTGCTTACTTGGTTCAAATTATTGCAGGAAGACAATTGGAATTTTTCCTCAGCAAGTCTAATAAAGCATTATCCCTTTTAGGCTCCTTTAAGTTCTAGAAAGTCACCTTCTCCCATTTTGTCGATAAGTGTTGACAAGTGTTTAAACTGATGCCAAATAGACATCCTAACTCATCAAAGAGCTCCAGTAAAATGTACTGATTTACAGATCCATCGCCTCTACTATGTTCTAATAGACTTCATACTGGTCGGTCTGTGATAGCCATTGGCCATGACAAGATTACATTATTTAAGGAAATGAAAGCTACTTTAGATGCAACCAAAATATAAATATACCGTCTTCTAATGATTGTTTTCCTGTCACTCTGCCACGGCCCAAAGAGATCTTCAATATAAGTACAACATGGAAGTCGTCTATGTAGAATAATCTCTGTATTCCTCAACAGATGTTTAATTAAATAGTTATTGTAGATTTGAGAGTAGTTTTCCTACCAGCCCCGCCCTTCAACTTTACCACAAATCAAGTGGCGGCTGCCAATTTATAGTTTTTCTAATGAAGTATTAGGCCTGTGTGAGATGGTTAGTAAATGTCAATGTTGTCTGCTCAAGGCTGTTCCACAAGAGACTGCTGTAACTAGAGTTTAGTCTCTCTGTGAAGAAGTCTTTATACAACAGTAATAAGTGCCTTTCACTGGTAGCTAGCCAACCATAATGGCTGCAGAACTCCTCTGTAATGGGGAAGATTACAGGGCAAAGGGTTGAGCTAACACAATCGGACTGACAGAAAAGAAGAAGTGTGGAGGAAGTTTTTTATTTATTTAACCTTACGTAAAGAACTGAGGAAACTTTTTTAGCCATTTTATATGTGATGTAACAAGTCTGAAGAGTGGACTGCTAGCTCTCTCTCTGGTCTCTCTCTCGTGCTCTCTCTGGTCTCTCTCTCCCTGGTCTCTCTCTTCTCTCTCTCTCCCTGGTCTCTCTCTGCTCTCTACCTCTGGTCTCTCTCTCTCTCTCTGTTCTCTCCTCTCTCTCTCTCTGGTCTCTCTGTGGTCTCTCTCTCTGGTCTCTCTCTTCTCTCTCTCTCGTCTCTCTGGTCTCTCTCTGGTCTCTCTCTGGTCTCTCTCTTCTCTCTCTCTCTCTCTGGTCTCTCTCTTCTCTCTTTCTTTGGTCTATCTCTTCTCTCTCTCTCTGGTCTCTCTCTCTCTGGTCACTCTCTCACACTATCTCTTCTCTCTCATCTCTCTCTCGCTCTCTCTTCTCTCTCTCTGGTCTCTCTCTGGTCTCTTTCTCTGGTCTCTCTTCTCTCTCTCTCTGGTCTCGCTCTTCTCTCTCTCTCTCTGGTCTCTCTCTTCTCTGTCTCCTTGGTCTATCTCTTCTCTCTCTCTCTGGTCGCTCTCTCACACTGTCTCTTCTCTCTCTTCTCTCCCTCTCATCTCTCTCGCGCTCTCTCTTCTCTCTTTCTGGTCTCTCTCTTGCACCCTCTTCTCTCTCTCTCTCTGGTGTCACTCTTCTCTCTCTCTCTGTCTCTGGACTCTCTCTTTGGTCTCTCTCTTCTCTCTCTCCTTGGTCTATCTCTTCTCTCTCTCTCTGGTCTCTTTCTCTCTCTCTGGCCTCTCTCTCTGGTCTCTCTCTGGTCTCTCTCTCTGGTCTCTTTCTCTCTCTCTGGTCTCTCTCTCTGGTCTCTCTCTGGTCTCTCTCTCTGGTCTCTCTCTTCTCTCTCTCTTGTCTCTCTCTCTCTCTGGTCTCTCTCTGGTCTATCTCTGGTCTCTCTCTGGTCTCTCTCTCTGGTCTCTCTCTGGTCTCTTTCTCTGGTCTCTCTCTGGTCTCTCTCTCTGGTCTCTCTTCTCTCTCTCTCTGGTCGCTCTCTTCTCTTCTCTCTCTTCTCTCTCTCTGGTCTCTCTCTTCTCTCTCTCTGGTCTCTCTCTTCTCTCTCTCCTTGGTCTCTCTCTTCTCTCTCTCTGGTCTCTCTCTCTGGTCGCTCTCTCACACTGTCTCTTCTCTCTCTTCTCTCCCTCTCATCTCTCTCGCGCTCTCTCCTCTCTCTTTCTGGTCTCTCTCTTGCACCCTCTTCTCTCTCTCTCTAGTGGCACTCTTCTCTCTCTCTGTCTCTGGACTCTCTCTTTGGTCTCTCTCTTCTCTCTCTTCTTGGTCTATCTCTTCTCTCTCTCTCTGGTCTCTTTCTCTCTCTCTGCTCTCTCTCTCTGGTCTCTCTCTGGTCTCTCTCTCTGGTCTCTCTCTCTGGTCTCTCTCTTCTCTCTCTCTTGTCTCTCTCTCTCTGGTCTCTCTCTGGTCTCTCTCTCTGGTCTCTCTCTGGTCTCTCTCTGATTCAATTCAATGTAAGGGCTTTATTGGCATGGGAAACATATGTTTACATTGCCAAAGCAAGTGCAATAAATAATAAACAAAAGTGAAATAAACAATTCAAATTAACAGTAAAAATTACATATTTCAAATGTCATATTCTGTGCAATTAGTTAAAGTACAAAAGGGAAGATAAACATAAATATGGGTTGGAAAAAAAACAGATGTCCTCTCTCTCTCTCTCCTCTCTCTCTCTTCTCTCTCGCTCTCTCTCTCTCCCTCGCTCTCCCTCTCTTGCTCTCCCTATCTCCCTGCATGAAGTTTCTCTCTCTCTCTCTCTCTCTCTCTCTCTCTCTCTCTCTCTCTCTCTCTCTCTCTCTCTCTGTGTGTGTGAGTGGAGGCTTTTAGTTTAGTTAATTGTCTCTGTGTGAGTCCGTATTAGCGAGGTGGTCGTCTCAGACCTTGCAGACAAGTCATTAGTGCTCCGTTGCTGAGGCGTGGTAATGCAGTAGAGTTATCATCACCATTGAAGCATCCTCTCTGAGTCCCACTCAGTGTTGAGTTGTGCTGATTTTGTCTAATTCTCTCTGATCTTCAGGGTTCATGTGCTCTAAACTCCTGGAGGATCTTGTGTAAGCCAGCACCTCCGGGTTAAAGCACAGGAATAGTAGTCTATGAAGTTCACTATAAATACAGCCATCATACTATACAAAATAATTAGAGGTGAAGTCACCAGTATTATGCTAAAATATGGTAAACCATTAAAAATGCTAAATTGTAATCTAATGACTTTGGTAATGAAGTTGCTGAAATTCAGGTAAATTAGACTCACTGGGGCATGAACTGGCTTGGAGAGAGGGAGGAGAGAAGAAGAATGGAAAGGAGAGGAGAGGAGAGGAGAGGAGAGGAGAGGAGAGGAGAGGAGAGGAGAGGAGAGGAGAGGAGAGGCATTAAAACCTATGGAAGTAGAAACAAAGTAGATAGCGATACGTCATCAGATACGTCATCAGAGCACAACAGAACACTGTACTGTCTACACTCGGTTTGTTGTTTATATAAAAAATGTTTCATTAAATCTATTTTAATCAGAACTAAAGTTGTGTTGCTAAGGATTCCACAACGCCGTTAGCCTTTACGGCTGGGACTGCAAGTTTGTGTTCCATTTTTTTGTGTGGATTCTGCAAGTGCTAGCTGGCTGTACTACAGCCACCTGTCGTCGTCGTGGGAAAGACTCATTGTTATCTTTTCGTAAAACAACTGGTTGCAGTGAAGAGCCAACCTGGATTCTAAGGAGATCCTGAGGGAAATCGACGAGTACCAACAGCTTTATGCTATGGAGGAACAACATACTCCTTCATGGAAAGATCCAACTACCTCACAAAAGAACTTTAACCCGACAAAAAAAGAAAAACAGATTAATCTACAGACAAGGACAATTTATTTACCATTGAAGCAGAGGCTAGTGCTCTCGCTGGAATCCATGCAACACTGGAAAAGTTGTGTGAGGAGGTAGGAGGGCTGAGGGGGAGTATGGAGTTTAGCCAGAGTGAAATTCTCACGCTCCAAGGAGAAAACAAGGCTCTCACAGCCAAGGTAAAAATCCACAATTCCAACATTGATTCTCTACTCAGGGAAAACAGAGTGATGAAGGAGTCGCTACTAGACATACGAAGTCGTAGCATGTGTGAAAATCACATTTTGTTGAGGATTCCTGAGGACGCATCCAATAATCCAGAGTGCGTGGTCAGAGAATTCATGCAATCCACCTTGAAACTTCCTATAGATACTGTAAACAAGGTGGCTTTCCACCGAGTACACAGACTTGGAGCTCGGAGCAACAAGACCAATGGTCCCTGACCAATCATCGCAACATTTGAACACTACCAACAAAAGGAGCTGATCAAAATCAGGGGAAGAGAGCTTAAAGGGACCAAATTCAGTCTCAATTACCAATTTCCAAGGGAGATAAACGAACATCGTAAGAGACTGTATCCGGTACAAAGGCAACAAAGGGAGAAGGGTAAGCGTGCCTTTCTCATTGTGGACAAACTCGTTATAGATGGAAAGCTATTCCGAGACAGCTCCATAACACCTTGGCTGTACTAAATTCTACAGGGACTTCAGGTTACGTAAAAGAGAAAGTATGGGAACTGTAAAAATATCTGAACATTATGAAGTTGATATGAACACACATGTACTCAATTACATGCTCGCTTACACATACGGACTTATACATACACACACGCACCTGATCTCGCTCTCTTCTCTCACTCTCTCTTTCTCTCTTTTCTCTTCTCTTCTCTTCTCTCCCTCTCTCTATTGTCGAGAACTGTTTTCTAATTGATTGTGTTTATTGTTTGACTATCTTTTTAATGTATTTGTCTACAAGTTTATATATGTTTACAACAAGCAAGGGGAAGATATCAGAATAGGGGCATTGGGGAATAATAACATATTGTACGGAATACATGTGTACTGTAGTGAAGCCTTCTCTAGAGTAATGCAAAGTCTCTTTCATGATCATGTGAAACGTCAATTGCTATGGAAATGCTGGGATGTGTTTTTCAATGATGTTAAAGGTAATTATGATGCAACTATGACGGTGATACAATATGGATTACTATTATCATCATGAATATTAAGGCTATACTCACTACATGTTACACACATAGACACTCAACCATGCAAATTGGCGGAGTTATTATTTATTTGGACAGCACACATTATAGTCTTACTCTTATACAGATTTTGTACACACTCTCACTATATCACATCCAATGTCATACACATCAACCTACTCAGATTTACTACACACAAGATCTTGTCTCAATTTTCTAAGATCTGTGGCATTGGCTCACAGGCAAAAAGGCAAGGGAATAAAACAAATGTAGCTAGAACCTATTTCTTGAATTCTATAGAATAATGTTATATCATGGACAAAGGAACTCAAAAGGTGTCATGAAATTAATTAACAAACATTTCGATCTGAATGTGCAAGTAGAATGATTCGCAAGGAAACTCCTTTTGAATATGAAAGTGAACGAAAAAGAGATTTGGCTCATTAATCTATATGGTCCAAATTTTTACATTTACATTTTAGTCACGTAACAGATGCTCTTATACAGAGCGACTTACAGTAGTGAATGCATACATTTTCATACATTTCATACATTTCATTTCATGCATTTTTTTTTGTACAAATCAGGATGATCCATACTTCTTCGAAAACATTTATACCAATTTATAGAATTTACAGGCAAGAAATGATCAAATAATTATGGTAGGAGACTATAACACAGTGTTAAGTACCTCAATGGACCGTAAAGGTAATCACTCTACAAACTATCATCACTGTGCCTTTAAGGAAATCACAAATATTATGGACACATTAGAAATAGTGGATTTTTGGAGACTAAAAAACCCAGACCGAGTGAGATATACATGGAGGAGACTTAATCAAGTTAGTCGTCTTGACTACATTCTTGTCTCTTTCTCTCTTGCGTCAAAGGTTAAAAAAGCATTAATAGGAGACAGAATGCGATCGTATCATCATCTAATTGGCATTCACATAACTACTATAGATTTTCCACGTGGGAATATTGGACATTTTATCAAAGTTTACTGGAGGACAACTTCTTTTTAACTTAGACAAAATCATTTATAACAGCATTTTTCCAGTATAATATATGTTCAGCAAATCCCCTTATTGTTTGGGATACCTTTAAATGTACCTTCAGAGGTCATTCAATTCAATATTCATCAATAATAAAAAAGCTGTTTCTGGCTAAAGAGACAATACTAACAAGGGAAATCCATGAACTAATAGTACAGGTACAGTAGATAGCAATAAAAACGATACTACAGAGATACAAAATAAGTTAGAGGAAAAACAAAAAGAACTTCAGGAACTTATCCAAGAACGATCTAATGTAATCAATTACAAAAATAAAGCAAACTGAATGGAATATGGAGAAAAATGCACAAAATTTTTCCTGAATCTCCAATACAGGAACATTAACAAAAATAATTTGTAGAAACTCGTTCCTGAAGACGGAGTCATCTATGATTCTCCGAATTATATTTTAATAGAGAATGCTAATTATTTTAGGCAGATGTTCTCTTTAGGAGATCTGGAGAGACCGGGTCAGTCAATTACTGATATACTAATACTCTTAGTAAAAGTATTTATCTTCAACTCGCAATCTGTGGATTCTATTCGATTAGATAGATTAAAATTGTACGTTAAACATCACAGCATAGTTGAAAGATATGTGTTGCATACAAACCCTGAAGTGGGTGGCCAGCAGAGATAGATGGGATGGGCAGAGGGAAGCTGAGGGTTGGGATGTGGAATTGGAGACGTGTGGGAGTGGAGTTGCTGTGCGGGAGACAGATGGTCAAAGTTAAAGTTTAACAAAAATTGTCAAAATAAGACATAATTCAAAGTCTGTTTGATTGACACTGAGGGGCATTGTTTTTACAACTAATGCCGGTTTGCCTGAGGCTGATGCCGTGCAGATGTTTGTACACATGCATATACACACGCTCTCATTCAAATAAACACATACAAGAACACACACATACATGTAATAGTCTCAGACATGCACACAAACATATACAGTTGGCATTGCTGTTATGATTTCAGTTGTCCTTGATGGTCTTTGTTTTAATTTATTATATTTCAAAATTTTGTAAAAATTTTTATTACATTTTTAATTTTTGGGTTGTTTGCTGTTTTCTTCTGTCTTTTCCTTATTTCTCTTTAGTTCATTGTCTTGGTTGTTGGTGCACTGGGGCGTTCTTGGGGGTGGGGAATGGAATTCATTGTATTTTTAATTTACATTTTTTCTTCTTGGCGGGGGTATTGTGTTTCAGGTATTCAATGAAAAATATATATATATTTTTTAAGTAAATAACCTGTGTAAGCCATCCACAGAAAAATACTGAACCGTAGCGCGCACACTCATACACACACACTCACACACACACATATAGTACATATGCTCTCTCTCTCTCACACACACACACACACACACATATAGTACATACACGCTCACACACACACACACACACACACACACACACACACACACACACACACACACACACACACACACACACACACACACACACACACACATATATAGTACATACACTAACACACACACACATAGTACATACACTCTCACACACACACACACACACACACACACACACACACACACACACACACACACACACACACACACACACACACACACACACACACACACACATATTGTACATAAACGCACACTATAGCTACATTTTACTCCACGACTGATCTGAATTCAGCTGGCAAGAAGGGAGGGAGGGAGGGGACATTTCAGGTATGACAAAGCAAGGCCAGATCCAGCCTGACCTAGCTGAAGGCTTACAGCTGTGTCACTGTTTAACAGTATGAGCCAGAGCTTCCTGGGTTTTGGCCAGGAAGTAAAATGTGAACTATACCATTTTGAAGAATGCTCATTGTATACAATATGAAGTGCTGAAGATAAATATGTATATTATATGTAGGACTAAAAATCTTACATAAGTGTCCTGTCCACGTCTGTACATTATGCTGCCTCATGCTATAGAAACAGGACATAAGCGCCTTCCCTATGCACCGTTCTGGCTTGGACTTACAAAACATCTAATAGTGTCTAATCAAGTCCAATAGGTTCCAGTAGAGTGTGTTTATTACATGGTCTTATATCTGTGCCTGAAGGCAGGTTAGAGACAGTTACCTGGTGGCTTCGATCACATCTCTCTCTTTCTCTCTCTATTCTCTCCTTCCCTCTATTCTCTCTCTCCTATTCTCTCTCTTCCTCTCTTTCTCTCCCTCCTGTCTCTCTCTCTCTCTCTTTCCCTCCTCTCTCTCTCGCTTGCTCTTTCTCTTCCCTCTCTCTCTTTCCCTCCTCTCTCTCTCTCTCTCTCTCTCGCTTGCTCTTTCTCTTCCCTCTCTCTCTTTCTCTTCCCTCTCTCTCTCTCTCTCTCCCTCGCTTGCTCTTTCTCTTCCCTCTCTCTCTCTCTTCCCTCTCGTTCTACATCCGTATGTTCCTGAGTCTCTTGGGTCTTCAGTCTGCAGGACAAACCAGATTGTTTCTGGACACTCAGATAGACCAGATTGTTTCTGGCCACTCAGATAGACCAGATTGTTTCTGGCCACTCAGATAGACCAGATTGTTTCTAGACACTCAGATAGACCAGATTGTTTCTGGCCACTCAGATAGACCAGATTGTTTCTGGACACTCAGATAGACCATATTGTTTCTAGACACTCAGATAGACCAGATTGTTTCTGGCCACTCAGATAGACCAGATTGTTTCTGGCCACTCAGATAGAGCAGATTGTTTCTGACCACCCAGACAGATGTTGGAGGTTAAAGATTGAGAGCTGGATCAGTAATACACTGATGGAGAGATGGGGAAGAAGGCCACATTCTCTATTACACTAGCAATTGACCCCCTGCAAGTTTTATCTGCCATCGCCTTCAGTCTGCACTTATAGCACTGTGGTTCTTGTTACATACACACACCCACCCACATACGAACACACAAACACTCCCAGCCACACACACGTAGACACAGCCTGTCAGAGCCCCGAGTGGTTGTGAATAGCTCCGTCCAAACAGTAGCTCCAGCCTATTGATCTATCAGGCACTCAGCTAAAGGTCTCTTTGATCTCTTGATGATGTTTACAGTGAGTGAGCAGGCTGAGGATTTCTATAGATCCTGATGGTTTAATAGTGACGTCTTAAGCGGGCTGTTTTGTAGGTTTAAATACAATGCACCCTAACTTTGAAATTCTCTCTATATGTCTGTCTGTGTCTATCTCTGTCTGTGTGGCTCTCTCTCTGTCTGTGTCTCTCTCTGTCTGTGTCCATCTCTGTCTGTGTCCATCTCTGTCTATCTGTGTCTATCTCTGTCTGTCTGTGTCTATCTCTGTCTGTGTCTATCTCTGTCTATCTCTCTCTGTCTGTGTCAATCTCTGTCTATCTGTGTCTATCTCTGTCTATCTCTGTCTGTCTGTGCCAATCTCTGTCTATCTGTGTCTATCTCTGTCTGTGTCTATCTCTGTCTATCTCTCTCTGTCTGTGTGTCTCTCTCTGTCTGTCTGTGTCTTTCTATGTCTGTGTCCATCTCTGTCTGTCTGTGTCTATCTCTGTCTGTCTGTGTCTATCTCTGTCTGTGTGTCGCTCTCTGTCTGTCTGTGTCTCTCTGTCTGTCTGTCTGTGTCTATCTCTGTCTGTCTCTCTCTGTCTGTGTCTATCTCTGTCTGTGTCTCCCTTTGTCTGTGTCGCTCTCTCTCTACGTGTCTCTCTCTGTCTGTCTCTCTGTCTGCCAATGTCTCTCTCTGTATGTGTCTGTGTCTCTGTCTGTGTGTATGTGTCTCTCTCTCTCTAGTAGATCATGTATTTCAGGCTTTGTACCCTTTTCTCACTCTGCATATGTTCAATTAAACCAGAGGAAGGTTCTTCGATTTTTTTCCTACTACCAGCCTTTGTTCTTGGTTTGCAAGCTTATGTTTAATACATGAGGATTGGGAGACTTATTCGATTGTTGGCCTCTGCGCCTGTTATTCCCAGGCAGGGACTATTTTAAAGAGTTGCTTTAGGTCAGAAAATGCACCCTGGGATCTGTAGTCTCCCACCTCATGTGGTAGACTTTCTGAATACGATTAGAATTTAGAACATGGAGGACTTTGCCTTTACACCATTGACTATGTGATTTGGAGGATTTGGTTTTATGGCCTTTATCCCAAACAAGGTGAATCCGCTTTGGAGGACAAATGTGAAAATGTGACTGTACCATCCTTGGTGTCTGGGTTGGGGTCATTTCTGAATTGAGTTAGAAATTGGTCTTAAATTCCAATTCATTTCTTGAATTTGAATTGATTTTGAATTGGCCAAACCCCACAGATGTTAATTAATTGAAATTCAAATGGATAATGTATTCCATAAATCACATTTATTTTGACAGAATTTATGGTTACCAATACTATGTTGTTACATTCTTACATTTCATTTTTTTATTTTTTATTAAGTTTTAAATAATTACAGTGGTCTGAAAATATTGTTATATAATTGTGTAGGTTGTCTATAATAATTCCTAATTCACTTAGATGTTAAGTTAAAACACTCCAGAATTGAACGGAACAACTTAACATCTCATGACAAAAATACAGAGTTATCATCAACCTAATATTTTAAACAGTATATGTATTGAGGTATTGGTCAAAGGAATGAGACTCAAATGTTACGTCTCAGTTGAATTTATTTGAATTGGTTATAATTCAATTCTACTTCCTTTAATTCCATTTCAATTCAAATTCAGATTTCTGTGGCCAATTCCAATTTCAATTCATGTCATGGATTAACCCCAAGTAGTAGTGTTCTAGACCGATAAGCTTGTACCTCTCTTTTTCTCTTTCGGTCTCTCTCTCTCTCCGTCTCTCTCTCTCTCTCTCTCTTCCTTTCACCCCTCTCTCTCTCTCTCTCTCTCTCTCTCTCTCTCTCTCTCTCTCTCTCTCTCTCTCTCTCTCTCTCTCTCTCTCTCTCTCTCTCTCTCTCTCTCTCTCTCTCTCTCTCTCTCTCTCTCTCTCTCTCTCTCTCTCTCTCTCTCTCTCTCTCTCTCTCTCTCTCTCTCTCTCTCTCTCTCTCTCTCTCTCTCTCTCTCTCTCTCTCTCTCTCTCTCTCTCTCTCTCTCTCTCTCTCTCTCTCTTTCCATGAGGTGATGTTTTTCAACTTGGGCATTGATTTTGCTATCTACATCTCTCTCCCTGTCTCTCTGCAGCTGGTACCACGTATATCTTCGGTAAGGGCGGGGGTCTGATCACGTATACATGGCCTAACAACGAGAGGCCCAGCACGCGTACCGACCGTCTGGCTGTGGGCTTCAGCACCACCATCAAGGATGGAATCCTGGTTCGCATCGACAGCGCTCCACGACTAGGGGACTACATCATGCTACACATCGTAAGCTGTCTTTTAGACTACTACTGTGTGCCCTATAGCCTTTGCAAGTGCCATGCTCTACAAACTGAGCCACACGGGACTAACCCTTCAGTCTACACTGTGCTCCTATCTAACCCTCGACAGGGAGACCACATCCAGCACTACATTGTTACTTTTACTACTAAATTGACAGGTTTTCAGGGGCCTCAGTATATTTACAGTGACTCCTTACTGTAGTAGTTAAAGTCATTTTCCTTCTCCCTGGTTTTAAACTGTTATTTCAGTTACTGATACTTCTCCCTGGTTTTAAACTGTTATTTCAGTTACTGATACTTCTCCCTGGTTTTAAACTGTTATTTCAGTTACTGATACTTCTCCCTGGTTTTAAAATGTTATTTCAGTTACTGATACTTCTCCCTGGTTTTAAACTGTTATTTCAGTTACTGATACTTCTCCCTGGTTTTAAACTGTTATTTCAGTTACTGATACTTCTCCCTGGTTTTAAACTGTTATTTCAGTTACTGATACTTCTCCCTGGTTTTAAACTGTTATTTCAGTTACTGATACTTCTCCCTGGTTTTAAACTGTTATTTCAGTTACTGATACTTCTCTCTGGTTTTAAACTGTTATTTCAGTTACTGATACTTCTCTCTGGTTCTAAGCTAATATTTCAGTTATTGATACTTCTCCCTGGTTCTAAGCTAATATTTCATTTATTGATACTTCTCTCTGGTTCTAAGCTAATATTTCAGTTATTGATACTTCTCCCTGGTTCTAAGCTAATATTTCATTTATTGATACTTCTCCCTGGTTCTAAGCTAATATTTCATTTATTGATACTTCTCTCTGGTTCTAAGCTAATATTTAATGTATTGATACTTCTCCCTGGTTCTAAGCTGATAATTACGTTATTGATTGACTCCAGGACCAGAGTTAAACTGTTGTGATGTGTCTAAACAGTGACCCGCAATGAGAATGGTTGACGCAGATCGTACGTTTCTAACAGAGGCACATCTATAATACATATCACAGTACGTCCCTTGTCTTCTACATTTATCTGTCACACTATTCTCTCACAATGAAGTGAATCTTAATAACTCCCAGCCATAAATAGTTAATAAAACCATGTCTGTCTGACATGTGTGTCACTGCGTCATGGAAACCCTGTGTGAATCAGCTGTGCATCTCAACATTAATATCTCATGACGTCCTTATGCTGTTGTTGTTGTTGTTTACTTATTTACATAATAATCAGTAAAGATGGCCACCGACTATAGATTTACCAAAGTTCCTTGGAAAGGTGGCAGAGGAATGTGTTGATGTGGTGTGAAAGTAGTGATGTTGAGGAGAGAGGGAGAGCGGGATGAAGAGAGGATACTACTGAGCCAACAGATTGAGTGCCTGTCTATCCTTAAAGACTCCCCTCATCTCTGGAGTGAGCGTGTTGCAACGAGCTGTTGGATGTATACTGCTCCAACCTCGCCATCTGTTCACACAACATGAAGGCCATGCACCGATTTCAGCTGCTTTACAGTCTACAGGAATGTGTGTGTCTGAGAGAGAGAAGCAGGAGCGAGAGAGAGAGCGAGAGAGAGAGAGAGAGAGAGAGAGAGAGCGAGAGAGAGAGCGAGAGAGAGAGCGAGAGAGAAAGCGAGTGAGAGAGAGAGAGAGAGAGAGAGAGAGAGAGAGAGATAGAGAGAGAGAGAGAAGGCAGGAAAAGAAGAGGAGTGTGGTCAGAGATGAAAAGATGGAAAATGCCTCTCTTCACTTTATCTGGTTTGGTAAATGCAGAAACCTCGATAGGAAGGAAATCAAAGCATTTTTTTTATCAGAGCTGGCTGTCTTTCTCCAGCCAAGCTTCATCTCAGTTTTAAATTGCCTCCAAGTCGTTAGCAGCAAAGGTCTTCATTCCTGTCAGATCACAAATTAATTTATCATAAAATATAATTTTATTTTACAAATTAATGCCACAAATATTCATAGTATGCCCTCCATTTGAACACAGGCTAATAATTTTGCTGATAATTCCAATAGGTTTCTCTTGTAGATTTTAAGAGATGTACTGTATATATTTACATCCTGTATTGGTTGAATGGAAATGTCAGCAAATTGTTGTAGAATAGAATTGGTTCTCAATGACTTACGTAAAGGTTAGATAATAATGACCTTAGCTCATTGATAGCCCAAGACCTCCAAACACAGTGCCTTCAATAAAGCCATTATCCATCCATGATTCATTATAGATAATGATTCAAAATGGCAGCTGCTGCTCAACTAAATAGAAAAGAGTACAAGTATTACAGTATGTGTCTGTGCTTGTCTCTCTCTCTCTGTGTGTGTGTGTGTGTGTGTGTGTGTGTGTGTGTGTGTGTGTGTGCACAGTGACCGGACTAAAGTCTAACCAAAGGTCTTCCCCAATTATCCAGCCCCTCAGGGATCCTTTAGCCTTTAGGATAATAAGCTGATGTATGTTGTAGGATCAGCGACGGTGCAATAGCACACAGTAGGACGTTGAAGATTAGCTAGCTACCATTGCGAAGACATGGCCAAGAGGGCTCTGTGGGACTGCTCTTTGGAGCTGATAGGTTTATAATGACAAGGAAGAATGGAATTGGAAAAGGTACAGAGAACAGGCGTTATCTGGTTTTTAAGTCATTGGAGTCATGCAAACTATTAATCACATGTTTTGTTCTGTAATCCTCTAATCTTTAAAGCATCTATTTGTATTATGCCTTGATATTATACAAAACCTGTTGGTAAGGCTAGTTGGTACCATAGAAATAGGAAATAAATATCCAGTTGTGGTCATTCTAGTCATTCTATTTCTATGCTTCTGTACTAGTAACATCGGATGTAATGGTATATTTTTTGCTGGTCGTTTTGGGGCCTTGTAGCAGTAATAAAATATTATTTTAAAGAAAGTAAAGATTCAGAGGTCTAATTTTAATCACTCTCTCTCGCTCCGCCTCTCACTCCATCTTTCTCTCTCCATCTCTCACTCTGTCTCTCTCCCTCTCTCTATCCATCTCTCACTCTCTGTCTCTCTCCCTCTCTCTATCCATCTCTCTCTCTCTCTCTCGCTTTCTCCATCTCTGAACAGCTAGCTCAAGGCTTGTTTTGGTCGTGCTGAAATTATCACATTGTTTCTTATCCAGTTTGTCTAATAATCTAATAAAATGGACGATTTAAATGGCTGAGCTTTAGGACGCTCTGAATAATTCCCTCATTATAGACTAGAGAACCGTTAATACCCATTTTTCTCAAATTGGTATAGACCGTTTAAGGACTACTGCTTATGCAAAGCATAAAACAGAAAAGCACTGAGCATTTCCGTAGTTACAGAGGCTCCAGCCAAGAAGCTTACGTATTAACACTTTGTTAACAAAAGCTCAGAGTTTTATAACAGCACAGCAACATTTTAAACTTAACTGTTTAAAAAGTGATTAAACCTACCGCGAGGAATCACCGGTGAAGCGCTATAACTTGTAGCATGGTCACTGTGTGTTGTGGTGTGTTCTAGAAGATTGTATAAGCACTGTACTGTATGTCCCCTCTCCTCTTAAACCCATAATAAAGCTCCTTGCAGCCCGGGGACTGATGTGTTGGTAGTGACTCACACAGTATCACGCCAGGGAATGTAGATAGCTGCAGGTAAAGCTTACCCAGGACATGCCACACAGACAGAGAGGGAGAGAGAGAGTATACCTCGGCACGAAATCCTTTTGAGACGCTGTCTAAAAAAAGCTGGGTATTTCTGTGCACGTTGGTGTTCAGATGTCTCGGTGTTGTGATGAGGGACGTATCTTTTGGTGTATATAGTGTTGGATTCTGGGGTAAACTTTGAACATTTCTATACTAGAGACATGATAGATCAGAAGTAATACTATAGTATCTGAGGAGTTTTAGAGAATGGTTGTTACATCAGAAGTAATACTATAGTATGAGGGGTGATAGAGAATGGTTGTTACATCAGAAGTAATACTATAGTATCTGAGGAGTGATCGAGAATGGTTGTTACATCAGAAGTAATACTATAGTATCTGACGGGTGATAGAGAATGGTTGTTACATCAGAAGTAATACTATAGTATCTGAGGAGTGATAGAGAATGGTTGTTACATCAGAAGTAATACTATAGTATCTGAGGGGTGATAGAGAATGGTTGTTACATCAGAAGTAATACTATAGTATCTGAGGGGTGATAGAGAATGGTTGTTACATCAGAAGTAATACTATAGTATCTGAGGAGTGATAGAGAATGGTTGTTACATCAGAAGTAATACTATAGTATCTGAGGGGTGATAGAGAATGGTTGTTACATCAGAAGTAATACTATAGTATCTGAGGAGTGATAGAGAATGGTTGTTACATCAGAAGTTATCTGTAGGAGACAGATGGCTTTGGAATGTGCTGGGTGGACAGGAGGCAGTGACAGGATTGCTATAGGTGATACGGGTGGAGAGCTTTGGATTAGACATCAAGGGGGTTGATGTCAGGTGACCTAATGGAGAAGGAATGGTTTATTAACCCATCACTTCCTCTTCCTGGTGGACCATAACAGATGGAAGGACTGGAGAGAAGGAGGAGTGCCTAAATTGGAGTATATATAACTTGTGGTGGTGGAAACATGTGATGTCTGAATGCAGCTGTATCAACCCTTTGGGAAGAATTAAACTTGGTTAAGCTTCTCTAGTGTCCGTTGAGTTACTCTGAAAATAAGAAGCTAACAATAGTCAATAGATAGACCATGTTGGACAGCACAAGGGCAAATATTTTGTTTTACTTGTTTCTTTACTCTCCATTACCTATTTCTATCTGTTGTCTGCATGACCCAAACCCATAGGTCCCCCGTCACAACACACACTCCACCCATCTTCTCCTCTCATATCTTCCTCGCCTCTCCTGCTCTCCTTCCCTCAACTCTTCTCCTCCCTGACACCTCTAACACTTCAACACACACTCTCTCTACCTCCCTCCCATTCTCCCATTCTTCCTCCCTGTCTCTCTCCCTCCCTCCCATTCTCCCTCCCTCCCCGTCTCTCTCCCTCTCTCCCATTCTCCCGCCATCCCTGTCTCTCTCCCTCCCATTCTCCCTCCCTCCCTGTCTCTACCTCCCTCCTATTCTCTCTCCCTCCCTGTCTCTCTCCCTCCCTCCCATTCTCCCTCCTATTCTCCCTCCCTCCCTGTCTCTCTCCCTCCCTCCCATTCTCCCTCCCTGTCTCTCTCCCTCCCATTCTCCCTCCCTGTCTCTCTCCCTCCCTCCCTCCCATTCTCCCTCCCTGTCTCTCTCCCTCCCATTCTCCCTCCCTGTCTCTCTCCCTCCCTCCCTCCCATTCTCCCTCCCTGTCTCTCTCCCTCCCATTCTCCCTCCCTGTCTCTCTCCCTCCCTCCCTCCCATTCTCCCTCCCTGTCTCTCTCCCTCCCTCCCATTCTCCCTCCCTGTCTCTCTCCCTCCCTCCCTCCCATTCTCCCTCCCTGTCTCTCTCCCTCCCATTCTCCCTCCCTCCCTGTTTATTTCCCACGCTTCCAAGGAGCCTTCAGATCCAGCATACAGTACCAGGCAATCAGACAGGCTTTTTAATGCTGCAATCGCACAATGAATTCCATTACCCGCTTGAGCCTCCCCACTTTGATTCAGATGGAAAAAGTTGTAGGTAATTGAAAAGCCCATTCCAGACAAGAGAACATGCATCCTATTGTGTAGAAACGGCTAGCTAGAGCTCGTCTGAGAATACCATCACCTGCTAGTAGTTAATGCTGATTGCTTAGGTTCTGCTCACAACAGTGTTAGAACATGATGTTGAGGCCCTGGGTGACTAGGTTGGCTGGATTATTTGCAATGTTTTGGACCTTACTCTGACACCGCCTGGAATAGAGGTCCTGGATGCCAGGAAGCTTGGCCCCAGTGATGTACTGGGCCGTACGCACTACCCTTTGTAGTGCCTTGCGGTCAGAGCAGTTGCCATACCAGATGGTTATGCAACCAGTCAGGATGCTCTCGATGGTGCAGCTGTAGAGCTTTTTGAGGATCTGAAGACCCATGCCAAATCTAATCAGTCTCCTGAGGGGGAATAGACATTGTCGTGACATCTTCACGACTGTCTTGGTGTGTTTGGACCATGATAGTTTGTTGGTGATGTTTACACCAAGGAACTTGAAGCTCTCAACCAGCTCCACTACAGCCCCTTCAATGAGAATGGGGGAATGCTCAGTCCTCCTTTTTCTGTAGTCCACAATCATCTCCTTTGTCTTTTTCACATTGAGGGAGAGGTTGCTATCCTGGCACCACACTGCCAGGTTTCTGACCTCCTCCCTATAGGCTGTCTCATCGTTGTCGGTGATCAGGTTGTGTCTTCGGCAAACTTAATGATGGTGTTGGAGTCGTGCTTGGCCATGCAGTCATGGGTGAACAGGGAATACAGGAGGGGACTGAGCACCCACTCCTGAGGGGCCCCAGTGTTGAGGATCAGCGTGGCAGATGTGTTGTTACCTGCTCTTACCACCTGGGGGCGGCCCATCAGGAAGTCCAGGATCCAGTTGCAGAGGGAGGTGTTTAGTCCCAGGGTCCTTAGCTTAGTGATGAGCTTTGAGGGCACTATGGTGTTGAACACTGAGCTGTAGTCAATGAATAGCATTCTCACATAGGTGTTCCTTTTGTCCAGGTGGGAAAGGGCAATGTCGTGCAATAGAGATTGCATCATCTGTGGATCTGTTGGGGCGGTATGCAAATTGGAGTGGGTCTATGGTTTCTGGTATAATGGTGTTGATGTGAGCCATGACCAGCCTTTCAAAGCACTTCATGGCTACAGACGTGAGTGCTACGGGTCGGTAGTCATTTAGGCAGGTTGCCTTAATGTTCTGGGGCACAGGAACCATGGTGGTCTGCTTGAAACATGTTGGTATTACAGACTCGGACAGGGAGAGGTTGAAAATGTCAGGGACGACACTTGCCAGTTGGTCAGCGCATGCTCGGAGTACACGTCCTGGTAATCCGGCTGGCCCTGTGTCCTTGTGAATGTTGACCTGTTTAAAGGTCTTTCTCAAATCGGCTACGGAATGCGTGATCACACAGTCGTCTGGAACATCTGATGCTCTCATGCATGCTTCTGAGAGCATAGAAGTTATTTAGTTAATCTGGTAGGCTTGTGTCAATGGGCAGCTCGCGGCTGTACTTCCCTTTGTAGTCCGTAATAGTTTGCAAGCCCTGCCACATCTGATGAGCGTCGGAGCCGGTGTTGTACAATGTAGGGAATAGGAGGTCATTTTGGAACCGGCAGCGGTATCAGGAGGATAAGATGAGAGGCACACAGGGCCGGTTGACCTGGTGTGTGTGTGTGTGTGTGTGTGTGTGTGTGTGTGTGTGTGTGTGTGTGTGTGTGTGTGTGTGTGTGTGTGTGTGTGTGTGTGTGTGTGTGTGTGTGTGTGTGTGTGTGTGTTTAGGATGTATTGGTCTATATTGAGATCAACATTATTATTATTACTCATGAGCCTGATAACATCAGTCTCTGTAATATTACTCTTTCATATCCTTTTCTCTCCAAGGAAATATGGAGACAGATTGCAATATACTAACTTTAACTGTATAAAAGCCTGTGCAGCTGTTTCAGAAGACATCAGTGTATGATCCATGTTATACTGACTTGACATAGCCTTTGAGGTAGATAAGTGATGGCAGTCCATTTGTATTGAGGTGTGTGACTGATTGCAGTCCATTTGTATTGAGGTGTGTGACTGATTGCAGTCCATTTGTATTGATGTGTGTGAGTGATGGCAGTCCATTTGTATTAAGGTGTGTGAGTGATGGCAGTCCATTTGTGTTGAGGTGTGTGAATGATGGCAGTCCATTTGTATTGAGGTGTGTGACTGATTGCAGTCCATTTGTATTGAGGTGTGTGAGTGATGGCAGTCCATTTGTATTGAGGTGTGTGAGTGATGGCAGTCCATTTGTATTGAGGTGATTGAGTGATGACAGTCCATTTGTATTGAGGTAGATGAGTGATGACAGTCCATTTGTATTGAGGTAGATGAGTGATGACAGTCCATTTGTATGATCATCAGCTAAATATCACTCATATAGAATGAAACTAGGCCTTTGTCATGTGACTGAGTGTTAATATTGGCTGTGACAGCATTGCGACTCCGGAGTTGACATTGAGGATATTATGAAACTAGGACATGGGACTTGGGCACCGTGTTGATCAATAATTGAAGACGTTGTTCGGCAGCCAACCATCCTTTGCTCTATCCTCCTGAAACATTCCCACACACTCTCCAGCCGTGTTGTCTGACGCTATTGCTACAGAGACCTTATGCTCTTAGAGTCACACATACAAACACGTCGTTTACAAGTACGTGTCTCATACACAAACACAGTGGAACAGCGGTGCTGACACTCCAAACATGATCTGAGGTTTCCAAGGGGAGATGTGGCTTTCAGTCAAACAACCCCGACCCCAATGCACTCTGGGAATGGTAATATAGCATGCTGAGTCTGCCAACTTCTCCAGGAGAGCGAGAGAGCGAGAGAGAGAGAGAGAGAGGGAGAGAGAGAGAGAGAGAGAGAGAGGTAATTACGTTGTTTCCCCCTGGTTCTGGCCCCAGCCCTATGCAAGTCCCCTTGATGTACATGTTCATGGTCCAAGATGAAAACAGTTCAAAGAGAAACACAGTGTCTGTTTTTTTACTTTACTTTGCTCTTCGACAACATGGTGGACAGATGGTTGTGTTCCACAGCAGCTCTGTTGTAATGCATGACTTCCCATTTCCATTAGTAGGAGAGAGAGGGAGGGAGAGAGAGAGATAGGGAGAGAGTGAAGGAGGAAGAGGAAGTAGGGGGAGATTGAGTAAGAAGAGGGGGAGAAAGGGAGAGAAAGAGAAGAAGAAAGAGAGAGAAGGAAGGATGAATCAATCAATCAATCTAATGTATTTATAAAGCCCTTCTTACATCAACTGATGTCACAAGTGCTGTACAGAAACCCAGCCTAAAACCCCAAACAGCAAGCAATGCAGGTGTAGAAGCACGGTGGATAGGAAAAACTCCCTAGAAAGGCTAAAACCTAGGAAGAAACCTAGAGAAGAACCAGGCTATAAGGGGTGGCCAGTCCTCTTCTGGCTGTGCTGGGTGGAGATTATAACAGGACATGGCCAAGATGTTCAAATGTTCATAAATGACCAGCAGGGTCAGATAATAATAATCCCAGTGGTTGTAGAGGGTGCAACAAGTCAGCACCTCAGGGGTAAATGTCAGTTGGCTTTTCATAGCCGATCATTCAGAGTATCTCTACCGCTCCTGCTGTCTCTAAAGAGTTGAAAACAGCAGGTCTGGGACAGGTAGCACGTCCGGTGAACAGGGTTCCATAGCCGCAGGCACAACAGTTGAAACTGGAGCAGCAGCACGACCAATTGGACTGGGGACAGCAAGGAGTCATCAGGCCAGGTAGTCCTGAGGCATGGTCCTAGGGCTCAGGTCCTCCAAGAGAGAGAAAAAAAAGAGAGAGAGAGAATTAGAGAGACATGCTTAAATTCATACAGGACACCGGATAAGACAGGAGAAATACTCTACATATGACAGACTGACCCTAACCCCCAACACATAAACTATTGCAGCATAAATACTGGAGGCTGAGACAGGAGGGGTCGGGAGACACTGTAGCCCCGTCCAATGATACCACCGGACAGGGCTAAACAGGCAGGATATAACCCCACCCACCTGCCAAAGCACAGCACCCACACCACTAGAGGGATAACTTCTACCACTAACTTACTATCCTGAGACAGGGCTGAGTTTAGCCCACAAAGATCCCCCACAGCACGAACCCAAGGGGGGGCGCCAACCCGGACAGGAAGATCACGTCAGTGACTCAACCCACTCAAGTGGTGCACTCCTCCTAGGGACAGCATGGAAGAGCACCAGTAAGGCAGTGAATCAGCCCCTGTAATAGGGTTTGAGGCAGAGAATCCCAGTGGAGAGAGGGGAACCGGCCAGGCAGAGACAGTAAGGGCGGTTTGTTGCTCCAGTGCCTTTTCGTTCACCTTCACACTCCTGGGCCAGACTACAGTCGATCATAGGACTTACTGAAGAGATGAGTCTTCAATAAAGACTTAAAGGTCGAGACCGAGTCTGCGTCTCTCACAGGATGGAAATATATTAGTAAATTCAGGATCAGACTAGCCTCAGTGGATGTGTGTTGGTACCATAGATATGCCACTGAATTTCACATTTAACTGCTACTTTGTTATTTTGTCAAGTAGTGGCATCATCCCTCTTAGAGACAGGATGTCAGATTTGCATTGGTTGTTCACATACACTATATATTCACAAAAGTATGTGGACACGCCTTCAAATTAGTGGATTCGGCTATTTCAGCTACACCTGTTGCTGACAGGTGTATAAAATTGAGCACACAGCCTTGCAATCTCCATAGACAAACATTGGCAGTAGAATGGCCTTACTGAAGAGCTCAGTGACTTTCAACGTGGCACCGTCATAGGATGCCACCTTTCCAACAAGTCAGTTCGTAAAATGTCTACCTTAAAATGTCTACCCTAAAATGTCTACCTACGGTCAACTGGAAGTGCTGTTATTGTGAAGCAGAAACGTCTAGGGGCAACAACGGCTCAGCCGTGAACTGGTAGGCCACACAAGCTCACAGAACGGGACGGCCGAGTGATCGTCTGTCCTCGGTTGCAACACTCACTACTGAGTTCCAAACTGCCTCTGGAAGCAACATCAGCACAAGAACTGTTCGTCGGGAGCTTCATGAAATGGGTTTCCATGGTCGAGCAGCCGCACACAAGCCTAAGACCACCATGCGCAATGCCAAGCGTCGGCTGGACTGGTGTAAAGCTCGCCGCTATTGGACTCTGGACCAGTGGAAACACTTTCTCTGGAGTGATGAATCACGCTTCACCATCTGACAGTCTGACAGACGAATCTGGGTTTGGCGGACGCCAGGAGAACGTTACTTGCCCCAATGCATAGTGAAAAGTTTGGTGAAGGAGGAAAAATGGTCTGGGGCTATTTTCTATGGTTCGGGCTAAGCCCCTTAAATCTTAACGCATACAGCGTACAATGACATTCTAGATCATTCTGTGCTTCCAACTTTGTGGCTACAGTTTGGGGAAGGCCCTTTCCTGTTTCAGCATGACAGTGCCCTTGTTCACAAAGCGAGATCGGTGTTGAAGAACTTGACTGGCCGGCACAGAGCCCTGACCTCAACCACATCGAACACCTTTGGGATGAATTGAAATGCCGACTGCGAGCCAGGCCTAATTGCCCAACATCAGTGCCCAACCTCACTAATGCTCATTGCTGAATGGCAGCAAGTTCCTGCGGCAATGTTCCAACATTTAGTGGAAAGGCTTCCCCAACGAGTGGAGGCTGTAATAGCAGCAATGGGGGGACCAACTCCACATTAATGCCCATGATTTTGGAATGAGATGTTCGACAATCAGGTGTCCACATACTTTTGGTAATTTTGTGTACTGTACATTCCAGCTGATCAATTCACTTCTCCTCTGTATAAGGTATCAGCTCTATGAGCCTCAGAGTAACTGTTGTAAATCCCAGTGCATCTGACACTCATCAGTAGCAAGGTTAAACTGACAGACAGGATGACACTCCTCTCACAGATCAAAACTCTAAACTTTGTCTAGAGAAAGACGTCAAGCCTGCGGCTATTTTCTCATTTCCTCTGTGTACGTCTGAGTCTGTTAGTCTGTTAGTCAGTGTGATTGATGAGACGCCTGCTCTGACCAGATGAGTAATGAAAGATCACAGGGCCGTGGGATCGATATGCCAGGCAGCTTTTCAGACACAAAGCTAGGCACCATATCACCGCCAGAGACACCCCTAAATCCCCTCCCAGCTCTCTTTCTGTCTTGTCGCCTTCGGTAGCATCGGCAGCAAAATGTGGAACAAAGGGTCGAGCACGCCACTATTCACATCGACCGGGCTGTAGTGGAGCGGGTCGAGAGCTTCAAATTCCTCGGTGTCCACATCACTAAGGAATTAACATGGTCCAAGCACACCAACACAGTCGTGAAAAAGGCACGACAACGCCTCTTCGGCCTAAGGAGGTCGAAAAAATTTGCCATGGGCTCTAAGATCCTCAAAAATTCTCCTGCTTCACAATTGAGAGCATCTTGACTGGCTGTATCACCGCTTGGTATGGCAACTGCTTGGCATCTGACCGCAAGGCGCTACAGAGGGTACTGCGTACTGCCCAGTACAGCACTGGGGCTGAACTTCCTGCCATCCCGGACCTCAATACCAGGCAGTGTCAGAGGAAGGCCACCCAGAGGAAGGCCATCTAAGCCGTAGACTGCTCTGTCTGCTACCACACGGCAAGCGGTACCAATGCACCACGTCTGCACATAGACTTGATAATAGTACTCCCTGTATGTAGCCATGTTATTTTTACTCATTAATGTTATTTGTTATTCACTGTATTTATTCCTTGTGTCACTATTTCAATTCTTTCTTTCTTTTTTTATCTTATCTTTAACTTTGCATTGTTGGTAAAGGTAAGTAAGCATTTTACTGTTAGTCTACACCTCTGTTCTCACCTGGGATTCTGTCGCTCCGCTTCGCTGATATCGGGCTGCTGTGAGAAATAAATGAAAAGAGATTCACATTTAGCCAAATTGACTGTTTCTTGGATTATCGACAAGAAAGGGATGATGAATTGCAAGTTGCTCAAGTGTTAAACTTCAACATTAGAAAATAAATCTACTGGAAAGAAGAAGAAAATCTATCTGCTAGCTGCTTTCAATATGAGCAGCGGAGCGAGAGAGAGAGAGAGAGAGAGAGAGCGAGAGAGAGATAGAGAGAGAGAGATAAGTGGTTTCCTCGTCTAGAAAGTATTCAAAGAGGATTAAGCACCTGCTGGCGAAAGCATCAAGTTTCTCTCTCTGTCAAAAAAAAGAAGAAAGAGAAGATCAAACAGAAAAGCTCTCCCTCTCCTCTCTCTCTCTCTCTCTCTCTCTCCTCTCTCTCTCTCCTTCTCACTCTCTCTCTTCTTCTCTCTCTCTCTCTCCTTCTCTCTCTCTCTCTCCTCTCTCTCTCCTTCTCACTCTCTCCTCTCTCCTTCTCTCTCTCTCTCCTCTCTCTCTCTCTCTCCTCTCTCTCTCTCCTTCTCACTCTCTCTCTTCTTCTCTCTCTCTCTCCTTATCTCTCTCTATCTTGCAGTCTGAGTGAAAATGTGACTGACTGAGTACCTCTCTCTCTCTCTCTCTTTCTTTCTCTCTCTTTGTCTCTCTATATCTTGCAGTCTGAGGAAAATGTGTCTGACTGAGTACCTCTCTCTCTCTTCTCTCCATCTCTCTCTATATCTTGAAGTCTGAGGGAAAATGTGACTGACTGAGTACCTCTCTCTCTCTCTCTCTCTCTCTCTATTTTTATTTTTACTAAGCCTCTGGAGTTTGTGTTGATTTAATCTCCACATATTGTCTCTCAGCGTGTGTGTGTGTCTTGAGAAGTGCTTAGAGAGAGAGAGAGAGAGATCGCAGCTTATTGACTCCCTCTTCAGGAAGTGCCTATACACTAGTTCCCTTTGTCACTGACTCTATAGGCCTCTCTTCCTCTGGCAGCCATGATAGGATGAGTCAGCGATACGCTGAGTGACAGATGTTAAGATGTCTGACATCGATAAAGACATGACTCCCCAACCTCCTGACTCTTCCTCCCTACGTCCTCCACCATGACTTCAAAGAGAACCTTTGGATTGATCCCATTGGTGGATATGTGCTATGAGGAAAGGCATTGTTAATTTATCCCCTATCATCTTTTATTTATTGATGAAAAATGTTCCAGTGGGTCAGACAATTCAGAGGAGAGAGGAAGAGTGGATCCTTCAGAAGGGCTTCATTATAATTAAAACATTAGAACATACATTATTGTGTGACGTATTGGTTCATATACAGTACCAGTCAAAAGTTTGGACACACCTACTCATTCCACAGTTTTTCTTTATTTTTACTATTTTCTACATTGTAGAATAATAGTGAAGACATCAAAACTATGAAATAACACACATGGAATCATGTAGTAACCAAAAAAGTGTTAAACAAATCAAAATATATTTTATATTTGAGATTCTTCAAAGTATCCACCCTTTGCCTTCATGACAGTTTTGCACACTCTTGGCATTCTCTCAACCAGCTTCATGAGGTACTCACCTGGAATTAATTTCAATTAGTAGGTGTGCCTTGTTAAAAGTTAATTTGTGGAATTTCGTTCCTTCTTAATGCGTTTGAGCCAATCAGTTGTGTTGTGACAAGGTACAGGTGGTATACATAAGATAGCCCTATTTGGTAAAAGACCAAGTCCATATTATGGCAACAACAGCTCGAATAAGCAAAGCATTATTATGGATGGCTCTTAGGGCTGCATCGAAAATCCAATAAAATCCCTAAAATTAAATGATGGACGCAGCAATTCTCCTGTAGGCGTGATGGCTCCAAAATGTATGTTAATGCAATTTGTAAAAATCTGTTAATTATTTTTGGGAAATGTAGCCATTCCCTGCATTAATCTCTAACCTAAAGCATCTCCCTCCCTCCCTCCCTCCCTCCCTCCCTCAAACCATACATCCATCTCTCCATCCTTTTCTCCATCCATCTCTCCATCACTCACTCAATCTCTCCCTCTATCTCCCTCTCCATCCCTCTCTCCATCTCTCCCTGCATCCCCCTCTCCATCCCTCTCTCCATCCCTCCCTCTATCCCCCTCTCCATTCCTCCCTCCATCCATCTCTCTATCCTTCTCTCCATCCTTCTCTCCATCCCTCACTCAATCACTCCCTCTATTCCCCTATCCATCTCTCTCTTCGTCTCTCCCTGCATCCCACTCTCCATCGCTCTCTCCATTCCTCCCTCCATCCATCTCTCCATCCTTCTCTCCATCCCTCTCTCCATCCCTCTACCTCTCTATTCTTATATTACTCTCATTGAGTACAGTAGTCTAATAAACATTTTTGGAACGGACTCTTTGACCTAAAGTCCCCATAGTGTTAGCCTTTATCCTTTGACAGTAGTCTAACATTTGGAAGAAGAAGTAGACATGGTATTTTCTTCATTCTTCAATTGTTCTGGCCCTTTTTTTCCAACAGGCAATTCGCCTGGACTGTAATTAAAGTAATGGTGACAGAGAAGGACCCGGGGATGACTCATTAGGCGACATTACCGTATGTCTCTGCTTGAGAATCTCTTTCAGGGATACCCTGAGATTGCCAGGGTGGCCTCTTGGGGAATGGCATACTGCTATGCGCTATAGAATAATATTTCCAACTCCAGGCCACCATTTTAAAATAGAAGCATGTAGAATATTTTTCCTTACAGCAACATAGAGCTACACATTTCCAGTCTTTGACTGACTTCTCCCACGTTGCAACCCAACCTATCCCTGTAACATCTATATCCATTGTACTTAGGTGCTGTAGTATGCCTTATTCCTCAGTGTCTAGTTATTCTTGGGCTAGACGTAACTCCCTGTGGGTCTACTTTCTGGAATATAATTTCTCCCTGTGGGTCTACTTTCTGGAATAGAATTTCTCCCTGTGGGTCTACTTTCTGGAATAGAATTTCTCCCTGTAGGTCTACTTTCTGGAATAGAATTTCTCCCTGTGGGTCTACTTTCTGGAATAGAATTTCTTCCTGTGGGTCTACATTCTGGAATAGAATTTCTCCCTGTGGGTCTACTTTCTGGAATAGAATTTCTCCCTATAGGTCTATATTCTGGAATAGAATTTCTCCCTGTGGGTCTACTTTCTGGAATGGAATTTCTCCCTGTGGGTCTACATTCTGGAATAGAATTTCTCCCTGTGGGTCTACATTCTGGAATAGAATTTATCCCTGTGGGTCTACATTCTGGAATAGAATTTCTCCCTGTTGGTCTCTAGTTCTTCTATCCCCCTGTGCCCTATCTGACGGGTTCTGTTGTGTGCTGGACGTCACCTTTGTTGTGTTGTCTGCTGGACCTCACCTTTGTTGTGTTGTCTGCTGGACCTCACCTTTGTTGTGTTGTCTGCTGGACCTCACCTTTGTTGTGTTGTCTGCTGGACCTCACCTTTGTTGTGTTGTCTGCTGGACGTCACCTTTGTTGTGTTGTCTGCTGGACGTCACCGTTGTTGTGTTGTCTGCTGGACGTCACCTTTGTTGTGTTGTCTGCTGGACGTCACCTTTGTTGTGTTGTCTGCTGGACCTCACCTTTGTTGTGTTGTGTGCTGGACCTCACCTTTGTTGTGTTGTGTGCTGGACCTCACCTTTGTTGTGTTGTGTGCTGGACCTCACCTTTGTTGTGTTGTCTGCTGGACCTCACCTTTGTTGTGTTGTCTGCTGGACGTCACCTTTGTTGTGTTGTCTGCTGGACCTCACCTTTGTTGTGTTGTGTGCTGGACCTCACCTTTGTTGTGTTGTCTGCTGGACGTCACCTTTGTTGTGTTGTCTGCTGGACGTCACCTTTGTTGTGTTGTGTGCTGGACGTCACCTTTGTTGTGTTGTCTGCTGGACGTCACCTTTGTTGTGTTGTCTGCTGGACGTCACCTTTGTTGTGTTGTCTGCTGGACGTCACCTTTGTTGTGTTGTGTGCTGGACGTCACCTTTGTTGTGTTGTCTGCTGGACGTCACCTTTGTTGTGTTGTGTGCTGGACCTCACCTTTGTTGTGTTGTGTGCTGGACCTCACCTTTGTTGTGTTGTCTGCTGGACGTCACCTTTGTTGTGTTGTGTGCTGGACCTCACCTTTGTTGTGTTGTCTGCTGGACGTCACCTTTGTTGTGTTGTCTGCTGGACGTCACCTTTGTTGTGTTGTCTGCTGGACGTCACCTTTGTTGTGTTGTGTGCTGGACGTCACTTTTGTTGTGTTGTGTGCTGGACCTCACCTTTGTTGTGTTGTCTGCTGGACGTCACCTTTGTTGTGTTGTCTGCTGGACGTCACCTTTGTTGTGTTGTCTGCTGGACGTCACCTTTGTTGTGTTGTGTGCTGGACGTCACTTTTGTTGTGTTGTCTGCTGGACCTCACCTTTGTTTTGTTGTCTGCTGAACCTCCCATTTGTTGTGTTGTCTGCTGAACCTCACCTTTTTGCAAGCGGCGTGCTGCTCGGTCCCACCTCACTGGTTCTTGTGTATGCCGGACATCTTCTCTGTCCTTCCCCAATGAAGCGGTACACAGAGTGATCGCTGGCCTGGTGTGTCATACAGACGGACAGAACACTGGCCCTGTGAGCTTATCTCCCTTCAGGGGCTCCAGTGGACCGATGATGTCTAAACTCATTCCTGACAGATAAACTCATCCAACAGCCCCTCATATAGACTGACTGATACTTGAGCCTCTGCAGCAGCCATACAAGGGGAAGCTAGGACTGCACAGCAGCTTTGGTAGAGGGAAAAAGGGGGACAGAGAGAGAGAGAGAGAGAGGCTGAAACAGGAGGGAGAGATGTAGCCCTTACAGTGAAATGTTTACTTACGAGCCCATAACCAACAATGCAGTTTAAGAAAACATACGAATAAGAAATAAAAGTAACAAGTAATTAAAGAGCAGCAGTAAAACAACAATAGCGAGACCATATACAGGAATATTGTTTGTGTCTTTAGGGAAGCCAATGCATCCTCCTCAATATTAAAATCCCTGGTTTTTAACATGGTGCCCTCTGCTCTCCATCCAGTTACTGGCTAAAATCAAGACTGTTCAGACATCTTGAAAAGGGCATCTCTTAGGCTTATTTTCTATGTTAAAGGTATGTTTTAGGATTTTGTCAGTGAAGCCCTTTATCGACTTCCGAGAGAGAGAGAGAGAGAGAGAGAGAGAGAGAGAGAGAGAGAGAGAGAGAGATGTACAGGTAGGGAAGGGTGAGTTAGGGTAGGCAAAGGTAAGGTAGGGTGGTGTAGGGTAAATTAAGGTAGTGTAGGCTAAGGTAGGGTAGGTTTAGGTAGTGTAGGGTAAGATTAGGCAAGGTTGGGTAGGTAGGGTAGGTTAAGGTAGGGTAGGATAAGGTACGGTATGGTAGGGTAGGCTAGGGTAAGGTAGAGTGGGGTAGGGTAGTGTAGGGTAGAATAAGTTAGTGTAGGGTAAGGTAGGTAAGGTAGGGTAGGTAGGGTATGGTTAGGTAAGGTTGTGTAGGGAAGACTAAGGTAGTGTAGGGTAAGGTAAGGTAAGGTAAGGTAAGGTAAGGTAGGGTGAGGTAAGGTAAGGTAAGGTAAGGTAAGGTAGAGTAGTCTAATGTAGTGTAGGTTAAGGTAAGGTAAGGTAGGGTAGGGTAGTGTAGGGTTGGGTTGGGTAAGGTAGTGTAGGTAAGGTAGTGTAAGGGTTAGGGTTAGGGTTAGGGTTAGGGTTAGGTAGTGTAGGGTAGGGTAGGGTAGGGTAGGTTAAGGTAGGGTAGGGTGGGGTAAGGTAGGCAAGGGTAGGATAGTGTAGGGTATGGTAGTTTAAGGCAGGGTTGAGGTAAGGCAGGGTGGAGGTATGGTTGTAAGGTATGTATGGTGGGGTATAGGGAAGGTGTTATAGTGTAAAGATGGGTATATGGAAGGGGGTTTTGTAGGTAGGAGGTAGGGTATAGTGTTGGGTAGAGGAAAGGTATTGTATTGTAGTGTAAGGTAGGGTAGTGTCGTGTCTTTGGCTATGCCGGAATAAGTGATATGACATCATAACTTATAAAATGATTTCTCTGTAATTAATATTACCTGATTAAGCTAATCATGTAAATGTAATTAACTAGAAAGTCGGGGCACCACGGAAGAACGTTTATAGAGCTGTTATCTTCCGAATAAACTCTTAAAATACTTAGTAATATTTTACCTCGATAGCAGTCAATATTAATCCTTGTCTTATTTTCAGTCTCATAATGAAAGTTATAAGTTCTTGGCTATCTTCACGAACCCTGGCTAACAAGTTGAATCAGCAATACAAAATTGGGTTTAATTATGTATTTACTAAATACCTAACTAATCACACAGAATTACAAATACACAGAATACAATGATGTCATACAGAAAACGTCCCGGTAGACGGAACAGATATGACGGCTGGTTACACAAAGGAAAGGGGGTTGGGCTTGAATGAAAGAGCGGGAAGATTTAGGAACAGAGAAACAGCAGCTATGCTATCTTAAATACATTGTCTTATGCATTCTAAATTACCGCCCATTTGGAAAAGGAAAATGCAATAAATATTTACTCTGAGCTGCGCTTCGGTAGATTGGTTGTAGATGCTGGCCGGGTTGGCCAACAGATCTCCCTGTTTTCGGAAGAATGTCAATGGTGGTCGATTGGATACGTGGTGGTATCTTCGTCTGGTTGTTAGACTGGATCCGTCGTCCGTCCTTTCCTAGCCCACGTAAGCAGCGGCCGCTGCTAACTCAACGGCTAGGAAGTAGCACTTCTGTAGTGAATAAGCTCAAAGTTCATACCATTCGCCACCAAAGCTCACGCCGAGGTTGGCTTAGTTCTGTTCTTGACATGTGTGTCCTTCTAACGTAGAGGCTGCAGACCTCACGTACTGGAACCAACTGGTTATCTTTTCGTCAAAGGATTATATAGTGGAGAGGGGGAGGGAGGAGTTTCATCGTTTATAACCCCTGTCTCTTCACAGGGTTGGGTTACTGATCGAGCAGGGCACTTTCCTTATGAAAACCCAAATCTCTCATTCGGAAGCTAAAATTACATTTCATCTCCTAACAAACATTTTCAATATCAAACATTTCAATTGCATAACAATTCCATGTGACTCTGATAACTAGAGGGTGTATACTTTCTCAGATACAGTTTATGTCGTCCTGTCATCAGTCATAATGTCTCAGATGACAACCGAACTGACATACATACTCATTACGTTCCCAAGCATATTTCCAACTGGTTTTATTAACAAAATATGTGGTACCTTTCCCCATTTGTTTGATGTTCCCAGACTCTCTATATTTAACACAGGCTATTCAGGTCCTTCAGTAGATTCAGAGAGGGGAAGAGAGAAAGGTATTTATGGGGGGGGGGGGGTCATAAACCTTACCCACAGGCCAACGTCATGACAGTAGAGTGTAGGGTATTGTGTTGGTAGAGGAAAGGTATTGTAGTGTAAGGTAGAGTAGAGGATACGGTATAGGGTATGGTAGGGTAGAGGTAAGGTATTGTGGTGTAAGGTAGGGTAGAGGGTAGGGTAAGGTAAGGTATTGTAGTGTGAGGTAGGGTAGAGGGTAGGGATAGGGGCAGGGTAGGGTAAGGTAGGGTTGGGTAGGGTGGGTAGGGTGGGTGAGGGGAAGGTATTGTTGTGTAGTGTAGTGTAAGGTAGGGAAGAGGGAAGGTTGTAGGGTAAGGTAGGGTAGGGTAAGGTAGGGTGGGTAGGGTTGGGTGGGTAGGGTACGGTGGTTGGGTAGGGTAGCGAGAAGGTATTGTTGTGTAGTGTAGTGTAAGGTAGGGAAGAGGGAAGGTTGTAGGGTAAGGTAGGGTGGGTAGGGTAAGGTAGGGTGGTTGGGTAGGATAGGGTAGAGAGAAGGTATTGTTGTGTAGTGTAGTGTAATGTAGAGAAGAGGGAAGGTTGTAGGGTAGGGTCGGGTAGGGTAAGGTAGGGTGGGTAGGGTAGGGTTGGGTGGGTAGGGTAGAGAGAAGGTATTGTTGTGTAGTGTAAGGTAGAGAAGAGGGAAGGTTGTAGGGTAGGGTTAGGTAGGGTGGGGTAGTGTTGGGTGGGTAGGGTACGGTAGGGTAGGGTGGGTAGGGTAGAGAGAAGGTATTGTTGTGTAGTGTAATGTAGAGAAGAGGGAAGGTTGTAGGGTAGGGTCGGGTAGGGTAAGGTAGGGTGGGTAGGGTTGGGTGGGGTAGGGTTGGGTGGGTAGGGTAGAGAGAAGGTATTGTTGTGTAGTGTAGTGTAAGGTAGAGAAGAGGGAAGGTTGTAGGGTAGGGTTAGGTAGGGTGGGGTAGGGTAGGGTTGGGTGGGTAGGGTACGGTACGGTAGGGTGGGTAGGGTAGAGAGAAGGTATTGTTGTGTAGTGTAGTGTAAGGTAGAGAAGAGGGAAGGTTGTAGGGTAGGGTAGGGTTAGGTAGGGTGGGGTAGGGTAGGGTACGGTAGGGTGGTTGGGTAGGGTAGGGTAGGGTAGAGAGAAGGTATTGTTGTGTAGTGTAGTGTAAGGTAGAGGGAAGGTTGTAGGGTAGGGTGGCAGCCAAATAAGGTGTCCTTGTCTGACCTGGTCTGACATGGTCTAACATTGATGTATCCCTCATCTGAGATCCCCTGCTGTCTCTGTAGATAGATAGGAAGACTCTCTTTTTCTTTTTTATGTCGCTCTCTCTCAATTCAATTCAAATGGCTTTATTGGCATGGGCAACATATGTTTACATTGTCAAAGCAATTGATAATGAACAAAAGTGAAATAAATATATTCTTTTTTTAAGTTGCAAAGGAATAAAGACATTTCAAATGTCCTATTATGTCTATGTACAGTGCTGTAACGTGTGCAAATAGTTGAAGTGCAAAAGGGAAAATAAATAAACATAAATATGGGTTGTATTTACAATGGTGTTTGTTCTTCACTGGTTGCCCTTTTCTTGAGGCAACAGGTCACAAATCTTGCTAGTGTGATTGCACACTTAATCAAATTGAATCAAATGTATTTATAAAGCCCTTCTTACATCAGCCAATGTCACAAAGTGCTGTGCAGAAACCCAGCCTAAACACCCAAACAGCTTGAAGTGCAGATGTAGAAGCACGGTGGCTAGGAAAAACTCCCTAAAAAGGCCAGAACCTAGGAAGAAACCTAGAGAGGAACCAGGCTATGAGGGGTGGCCAGTCCTCATCTGGCTGTGCCGGGTGGAGATTATAACAGAACATGGCCAAGATGTTCAAACGTTCATAGATGACCAGCAGGGTCAGATAATAATAATCCCAGTGGTTGTAGAGGGAGCAACAAGTCAGCACCTCAGGGGTAAATGTCAGTTGACTTTTCATAGCCGATCATTCAGAGTTAGAGACAGCAGGTGTGGTAGAGAGAGAAAGTCTCAAACAGCAGGTCCGGGACAAGGTAGCACGTCCGGTGAAAAGGTCAGGGTTCCATAGCCGCAGGCAGAACAGTTGAAACTGGAGCAGCAGTATGACTAGGTGGACTGGGGACAGCAAGGAGTCATCAGGCCAGGTAGTCCTGAGGCATGGTCCTAGGGCTTAGGTCCTCCGAGAGAAAGAGAGAGAGAAGGAGAAAGAAAAAGAGAAAGAGAGAAAAAGAGAGAGAGAGAAATAGAAGGAGCATACTTCAAATTCACACAGGACACCGGGATAAGTCAGGGGAAATACTCCAGATATAACAGACTGACCCTAGCCCCCCGACACAAACTATTGCAGCATAAATACTGGAGGCTGAGACAGGAGTGGTCGGGAGACACTGTGGCCCCATCCGGGGGTATCGTCGGACAGGGCCAAACAGGCAGGATATAACCCCACCCACTTTGTCAAAGCACAGCCCCCACACCACTAGAGGGATATCTTCAACCACCAACTTACTACCCTGAGACAAGGCAGAGTATAGCCCACGAAGATCTCCCCCACGGCACAAACCCGAGGGGGGTGCCAAGGAAGACCACGTCAGTGACTCAACCCACTCAAGTGATGCACCCCTCCTTGGGACGACATGGAAGAGCACCAGTAAGCCAGTGACTCAGCCCCCGTAATTGGGTTTGAGGCAGAGAATCCCAGTGGAGAGAGAGGACTGTGGTATTTCACCCAATAGATATGGGAGTTTATCAAAATTTGATTTGTTTTCAAATTCTTTGTGGGTCTGTGTAATCTGAGTTTCCACTTCATTTTGTGGGAAGTGTGCACATATACTGTAGCCTGTCTTCTCTTGAGAGCCAGGTCTGCCTACGGGGGCTCCCAATAGCAAGGCTATGCTCACTAAATCTGTACATAGTCAAAACTTTCCTTCATTTTGGGTTAGTCATAGTGGTCAGGTATTCTGCCACTGTGTACTCTCTGTTTAGGGCCAAATAGCATTCTAGTTTGTTCTATTTTTTTTTGTTCATTCTTTCCAATGTGTCAAGTAATTATCTTTTAGTTTTCTTATGATTTGTTTGGATCTAATTGTGTGGCTGTCCTGGGGATCTGTGGGCTGTGTTTGTGTTTGTGAAATGAGCCCCAGGACCAGCTTGCTTCGGGGACTCTTCTCCTGTTCATTTCTCTGTAGGTGATGGCTTTGTTATGGAAGGTTTGGGAATCACTTCCTTTCAGGTGGTTGTAGAATTTAACGTCTCTTTTCTGGATTTTGATCATTAGCGGGTATCGGCCTAATTCTGCTCTGCATGCATTATTTGATGTTTTACGTTGTACACGGAGGATATTTTTTTCAGAATTCTGCATGCAGAATCTCAATTTGGTGTTTGTCATATTTTGTGAATTATTGGTTGGTGAGCGACCCCAGACCTATAACTGATTCAAGTATTTTTAGCTAGATCCTAATTGTTATGTCGAATTTTATGTTTCTTTTGATGGCGTAGAAGGCCCTTCTTGCCTTGACTCTCAGATCGTTCACAGCTTTCTGTAAATTACATGTGGAGCTGATGTTTAGGCCGAGCCATGTAAAGTTTTTTGTGTGCTGGGTTACCCTACCTTACACTACATTAGCCTAACCTAAGTACCCTATCCAACCTTACCCTACCTTACCTCACCCTACACTACATTAGCCTACCCTAAGTCCAATACCCTACCCTACCTTACCTTACTCTACCTTTCCCTACACTGCCTTAGCCTACCCTAAGTACCCTACCTTACCCTACCTCACCCTACCGTACCGTATCGTACCCTACCCTAACTTACCCTACCTTACCCTTCACTACCTTAGCCTACCCTACCATACCATACCACACCCTACCTTACCCTACACTACCTTAGCCTACACTAAACTACCTTGTGTACAGTAATTTGGAAAAAAGTATATTTGAGATATGCTCAGTACATTGTTTTCACTGAGGAAATGTACGAGTCTGCTGTTAACCTCTTACATCTAGACGTTCCGCTAGCGGAACACCTGCTCCAATATCCAATGATAGGCGTGGCGCGAATTACAAATTCCTCAAAAATACAAAAACTTCCATTTTTCAAACATGACTATTTCACAGCATTTTAAAGACAAGACTCTCCTTTATCTAACCACACTGTCCGATTTCAAAAAGGCTTTACAGCGAAAGCAAAACATTAGATTATGTCAGCAGAGTACCAAGCCAGAAATAATCAGACACCCATTTTTCAAGCTAGCATATAATGTCACAAAAACCCAGAAGACAGCTAAATGCAGCACTAACCTTTGATGATCTTCATCAGATGACACACCTAGGACATTATGTTATACAATACATGCATGTTTTGTTCAATCAAGTTCATATTTATATCAAAAAACTGTTTTTTACATTAGCATGTGACGTTCAGAACTAGCATGCCCCCCGCAAACTTCCGGGGAATTTACTAACAATTTACTAAATTACTCACGATAAACGTTCACAAAAAGCATAACAATTATTTTAAGAATTATAGATACAGAACTCCTCTATGCACTCGATATGTCCGATTTTAAAATAGCTTTTTGGTGAAAGCACATTTTGCAATATTCTAAGTACATAGCCCAGCCATCACGGGCTAGCTATTTAGACACCCGGCAAGTTTAGCCTTCATCAAAATCAGATTTACTATTATAAAAGTTTGATTACCTTTTGTTGTCTTCGTCAGAATGCACTCCCAGGACTGCTACTTCAATAACAAATGTTGGTTTGGTCCAAAATAATCCATCGTTATATCCGAATAGCGACGTTTTGTTCGTGCGTCCCAGACACTATCCGAAATGGTAAATCAGGGTCGTGCGCATGGCGCAATTCGTGACAAAAAATTTCTAAATATTCCATTACCGTACTTCGAAGCATGTCAACCGCTGTTTAAAATCAATTTTTATGCAATTTATCTCGTAAAAAACCGATAACATTCCGACCGGGAATCCCCTTTTCGGCAAACAGAGGAAAAATCACAAAGACGGGGGCGGCCAGGGCACGCGCCTAAGCCCACAGTCCCTTGATCGGCCACTTGAGAAAGGCGATAATGTGTTTCAGCCTGGGGCTGGGATGATGACATTCAGGTTTTTCCCGGGCTCTGAGTGCCCATAGAAGACGTAGGAAGTGTCACGTTAGAGCAGAGATCCTTTGTAAAAGATAGAGATGGCAAAGAAGTTCAAGAAATGGTCAGACAGGCCACTTCCTGTAAAGGAATCTCTCAGGTTTTGACCTGCCATTTGAGTTCTGTTATACTCACAGACACCATTCAAACAGTTTTAGAAACTTTGAAGTGTTTTCTATCCAAAGCCAATAATTATATGCATATTCTAGTTACTGGGCAGGAGTAGTAACCAGATTAAATCGGGTACGTTTTTTATCCAGCTGTGAAAATACTGCCCCCTAGCCATAACAGGTTAATGAAACTGCAGAGGATTTTCCCAAGGTTGCTTTTGACGCATATCCCACGGTAGTTATTGGGGCCAAATTTCTCTCCACTTTTGTGTTTGTCCCCCTGTGTCCTGAGGGTGTCAGGTTCTTGTCCAGTTCTGGCATTTAGGTCGCCACAGACTAGTACATGTCCCTGGTCCTGAACATTTTTGATCTCCCCCTCTAGGATGGAGAATCTCTCATCGTTACAGTATGGGGATTCTCTCACACACACCTACAACACAACAAAGGGTTAGGGTTACAAAAAAGCAAACGCTGATGTCATCACTCACTACAACACTGCTAACATTATGCAACACAACAGGCATAGTCCACCCTTTAGAATCAGTTACACAAACATATTTCCAATCAGAATCCTAAACGTAAACGTTATACAACATAAAAGCCTGATAATGGTGACTAATTATTTGGTCACCAAATAAAGTCATTGAATGTGCAGCTAACATGACTCCATAATGCATCACTCCCTGCGTAGGTCCCCCACCAGTGTGGGGAGAAGCAGGATCATTTTGGAGGTGTATGATTAGTGGTAATTGCGTATTCAGAAATATGCCCACATCCCCTGCATTCCAATATTCTAGATTCCATACTGGCTTTTTCTCTGCAGGCCATCCTGCATGGTAATTGTGAGAGGGAATCGGCGAAGACCAGCTATCTGTCTGGGTTTTGATATGCACTTATCCTTTAGCTGTTTCATATTATGGAAAAGTAAATTGTTAAAAAAAAATTACTAGTGCTTTATTACTCTTGAACCAGTTAAGTGGTTGATAAATAAAGCCATGGGAATTGGAAAAATGTTTCTAACGAATGAGGATGTGAGGGAGTTAGGGAAGAATAATGAACAGTACATGGAGAGATGGAGGAAACGAGAAAGACATTTTCTACATGTTTCTGATCATACAGTTACATAACTAATATTGAAGACATGTCACTTTAACTAATATTGAAGACATGTCACTTTAACTAATAATGAAGACATGTCACTTTAACTAATAATGAAGACATGTCACTTTAACTAATAATGAAGACATGTCACTTTAACTAATAATGAAGACATGTCACTTTAACTAATAATGAAGACATGTCACTTTAACTAATAATGAAGACATGTCTCTTTAACTAATAATGAAGACATGTCTCTTTAACTAATAATGAAGACATGTCTCTTTAACTAATAATGAAGACATGTCTCTTTAACTAATAATGAAGACATGTCACTTTAACTAATAATGAAGACATGTCACTTTAACTAATAATGAAGACATGTCACTTTAACTAATAATGAAGACATGTCACTTTAACTAATAATGAAGACATGTCACTTTAACTAATAATGAAGACATGTCTCTTTAACTAATAATGAAGACATGTCACTTTAACTAATAATGAAGACATGTCACTTTAACTAATAATGAAGACATGTCACTTTAACTAATAATGAAGACATGTCTCTTTAACTAATAATGACGACATGTCTCTAACTAATAATGAAGACATGTCTCTAACTAATAATGAAAATTGCGTGGAGGGAAGGCAGAGCAAGGATGCCATGCAAGGAGGGTATAGAAAACATTGTTTTCTGACCAGTTACATAATTGATACCTCAAGAAATGTCTCAAATATCTCTCTAACAGCGAGCGTTTATAATATTTACATGGGCCGGAAGAGCATGTTTGCTCTGAATAGGTAAGTGGAGATTTGAAGACAGCTTGGCCCGAAAGTGTCCACTGCGCTCCAGAAGTAGGCTACGATGCAGCCTTAATGCTATTTGAAGTGAGAAAGACAGACAACCCAGATATTTCCTCTCAATTTATTCAGCCATTTTAGGTCTGAGTTATTCAGACGCCTTTTCAGAAGCCCTCGCCCGTCTTTCTCTCTCAGTCTGTCCTCACCAGCACCTCTAACTGTCTCTCAGTCTGTCCCCACCAGCACCTCTAACTGTCTCTCTGTCCTCACTTGCACCTTTAACTGTCTCAGGCTGTCCTCACTAGCACCTTTAACTGTCTCTCAGGCTGTCCTCACCAGTACCTCTAACTGTCTCTTTGTCCTCACTAGCACCTTTAACTGTCTCTCAGGCTGTCCTCACCAGTACCTTTAACTGTCTCTTTGTCCTCACTAGCACCTTTAACTGTCTCTCAGGCTGTCCTCACTAGCACCTCTAGCAGTCTCTCAGGCTGTCCTCACCAGCACCTCTAACTGTCTCTCTGTCCTCACTAGCACCTTTAACTGTCTCTCAGGCTGTCCTCACCAGTACCTTTAACTGTCTCTTTGTCCTCACTAGCACCTTTAACTGTCTCTGTCTGTCCTCACCAGCACCTCTCCTGGTTTTATAGATGCTTCTGTTGTTCAGAATAAGATGTCTGAGTGGACAGGCTGGTGATACTGCATAATATTTATGGCGTAGTCAATTGAACTCTACAGTTTTTGCCAGACTTCCTCTCTTTCTTCCCCACTCTTTCTCTCTTTATTCTCCCTACCGCTGAACACAGTAAATACTGAAGCTGTGAATCTATGAAGGATGCTGACACACAGAGAGCATGGGAAATGTTAATCCGCTCCCTACACAGCAGGGGGTCCGATCGCTAGGTTTATCTCAAAGCATGTCAAACTCACCGAGCATCTGTCAGTAGTGAAATTATTATCTTATCCATTTCAAAATCTATTTTCTCTCATATCTCCACACAAGCATTTATGGGAAGATATCATAGCCTGTTATTCCTATTGAAGAACCGTCATATCAGTCTCATTGATTAGCCTCTAGCGTTAGGCTCAGCTCATTGATCCATCAGTATGTTAGCTCTTGACCTCTACAGTGTGTTAGCCTATCCTAGTCATGCTTAATGAATGGCCAAAGGGTTTGATATAGTAATGGTAGTATAGGAGAGGGCCATGTATAAGAGATGAGAGATGCTGGGCTGTCCAGATAGGGTATGAGTCCCAAATTACACCCTGTTCCCTTTAAAGTGCACTACTTTTGACCAGATCAGTATGGGTCCTGGTTAAAAGTAGTACTCTATATACAGAGCAGGTATCCATTTGGAACATGGCCATAGTGTATATGAACATGGACATGTAATATATAGAGCCCAGTATAAATATATAGAGATAATACTGTATATAGACCACAGTATTAACATATATAGAGCTCAGTATTAACATATAATATATAGAGCCCAGTATAAAATATACAGAGATACTATATAGAGCCCATTATAAATATATAGAGATACTATATAGAGCCCATTATAAATATATAGAGATAATATATAGAGCCCAGTATAAATATATATATAGATCATATATAGAGCCCAGTATAATATATATAGATAATATATAGAGCCAGTAGTAACATATATAGATAATATATAGAGCCCAGTATAAATATACAGAGATACTATATAGAGCCCATTATAAATATATAGAGATAATATATAGAGCCCAGTATAAATATATAGAGATAATATATAGAGCCCAGTATAAATATATATATAGATCATATATAGAGCCCAGTATAATATATATAGATAATATATAGAGCCAGTAGTAACATATATAGATAATATATATAGAGCCCAGTATAAATATACAGAGATACTATATAGAGCCCATTATAAATATATAGAGATAATATATATTATCCAGGGCCTTACCCGTGAGGCAGGAGACGAGGACGCTGACGCTCTCCTCCCCCGAGGGAGAGGGACGAACGGTCGCCAGGTATAACTCCAACTGGAGTAAGAAGCCCTTACACCCAGCGGCCGTTCCATCGTACACCCTGAGGGGAGCGAGTTTCACCCCACTGGTACTGGGTGCTGTGGGTGCTGGTGGGGGCGCAGGCTGTTGGCCTGCCGCGTTCAGGGGGCCGAGAGCGCGTCGGTCCCAGCTCTCCAGACACGCCAACACCTGATCCATGGCGTTCCCCAGCCGGTGGAGCAGGGTGGAGTGTTGGTCGACGGTTTCCTCCATGGACATGGCTGGCGCTGAAGCTCCTGCTGACTCCATTAAGTTTGGTACGTGATTTCTGTCACGGGCTGGCTCGAGGAACAACAGGAGAGGTAGAGTCAGGCGCAGGAGACAGAGAGTTCGTGACCACACTTCTTTATTCGAAGCACTGTACGTGGTCGACAAAGTATAGGGGCGCAGCCCTGAAAGATTCTGCGGTGGTGTACACAAACAAAATAAACCACTGGCAGAAGGAAAAACTCAGTACACGTTCTTTTCGAACAAAAAACCCGGACAAGCAACACAATCACGTACAACCACATACATCCTACGCTAACCTAAATAACCCCCCCTTACTAATGACTAACCCAAAACAGGTGCGTGCCTACCTAGACCTAACCAAACGAAAGTGAAACAAAAAGGGATCGATGGCAGCTAGTAGGCCGGCGACGACGACCGCCGAGCTCCGCCCGGCCGAGGAGGGGCGCCACCATCCGTCACTGTCGTGACAGCCCATTATAAATATATAGAGATAATATATAGAGCCCAGTATTAACATATATAGAGCCCAGTATAAACATTTGCAGATAATATATAGAGCCCAGTATTAACATACACAGATAATATTTAGAGCCCAGTATAAATATATAGAGATAATATATAGAGCCCAGTATAAATATATAGAGCCCAGTATAAATATATACATAGATAATATTTAGAGCCCAGTATAAATATATATATAGATAATATATAGAGCCAGTAGTAACATATAGAGCTAATATATAGAGCCCAGTATAAATATATAGAGATAATATATAGAACACAGTATAAATATATATAGATAATATATAGAGCCCAGTATAAATATATATAGATAATATTTAGAGCCCAGTATTAACATATATATATATATATACTCTACTGCTGGAAGACTACAGGATTACTCTGGATTAGATCCACAAGAGTTAATCATGCATGAAAGTTGTCGGAATTATAATGATATGATATGAGTCTGTGTTATAAGCAGGAGGTAGATCATACTCTATCTTAAATTAATAGTTTTCTGTGTAAAACTAAGCATGGCTTCATTGCCTCACAATGCAGTGAATTCTGGAAGGACTTGAACCGGTTCCCACATGGCTGGAAGACTGTCACACAAAGAGATCAGTAGCCTATGTACTACGGCAATGATCACTGCAATGACCTAGCTCTTCACAGCTTGTGTCTCGTACCTCTGTAGGTGAGGTGGTGGGTGGTAAGGTGTTTATCCCAGACCACAGACTTAGCACAAACACAGCTGTCAAGTGGTATCTATCTCTCCCTGAGACCTTGGCAGGAATATCTACATCTGTCTGCCCACTGGTGGGTGAGCCACAAAGACCTTTTCTGTCTGCCTCATCGACACTCCTGATTTCAGCCTAAACCCTCAAGCTCCCCAGCTTCACCTTTTCCTCTAAAGGCATTTAGCCTACTCTGCATGCATGGCCTAAACCCTGGGCTCAGATCCTCACCTGTCTGGATACTGTTGTTAGCCTACTCTCTGCCAGGGAGCAGCATTAGCCTTTTAGCCTATCACCTGTTTGTGTGTGGGCGCCAGCTAGCGTTAGCGTCACTAGCGATTTTGATGCTAGAGAACAATGGCCTTAAATGTGCCACTACTAGAGGCTTGCCATTGTTTGTATGCGTGCGGGTGTGCGACTCCATCTGCCTGACCTAGAAGCCAGAGCGCTGCCTAGAATGGTATATAAACAGATAGGAGGATGTCTCTTCCGTTTCCATCTGCCTGACCTAGAAGCCAGAGCGTTACCCAGGATGGTATATAAACAGATAGGAGGATGTCTCTTCCATTTCCATCTGCCTGACCCAGAAGCCAGAGTGTTGCCCAGAATGGTATATAAACAGATAGGAGGATGTCTCTTCCGTTTCCATCTGCCTGACCCAGAAGCCAGAGCATTGCCCAGAATGGTATATAAACAAATAGGAGGATGTCTCTTCCGTTTCCATCTGCTTGACCCAGAAGCCAGAGCATTGCCCAGAATGGTATATAAACAGATAGGAGGATGTCTCTTCCGTTTCCATCTGCTTGACCCAGAAGCCAGAGCGTTGCCCAGGATGGAGTGTAAACAGATGGGAGGATGTCTCTTCCGTTTCCTTTATCTTTTCCCTCTTGTCTTCCCCATGAGCGCCGAGTCCAAGACGTTCTCTGATGTTCAAAGGAAGGCAGCCTCATCCCAAAGCTGCTGCCGGCTCTGTCTCCATCTGGAACTGGGGAATGGAGGATCTCTGGAGCTCTTACCCACGGTGTGTGCTGTCCACCTGATTACACTGAGCTGCTGGGATCTCAGTGGCTTGTATTCTTGTTTTTTTGTGCTGTTTTGTATCCCTGCCTCCAACCATAATTGTTCATATTTCATGGCTCTGCTAAAGGCTTGACATTGTTGAGGCTGACCCTATCTTAGATTTCTAAGTCAGTTTGATATTCCCAACTTTTTTTGTTTGTGTCGTGCGTGCGTGCATTGCATGTTGAATGTTAGTGGATGGATGTTAGTGGATGGATTTGAAAATACCAAGAGGGCACCGCTTCAAACTAGCTGGAGTGTCTTGTCATTCAGCTCAAAGCCATTTCCTTTCCTGTAAGAGCTGGCAGGAACAATATATTTGCCAGAGCAGCTGAAGTTCATCTCTCAGGAGAAGCCCTTGGAAAGGTCATAGAATGGTCATAGAAAGGTCAGAATCAGAGTGTTAGAGTATGTTATGGGATTTCTCTTGTATGTCTCTCTTGATTTATCTCCCTTTAGTTCTCTCCCTTTGTTGCTCTCTGTAAGATCTTAACCTAGAAGCCTAGACATTATGACGTTTCGATGAAAAAGTATGAGTGCAATATTTTGCCTTTTATGTTTTGTTGGCGATCGGTGAAGGTCTTGGACCAAAATGGTTGCTCTTTATTAAATGTCCTTTTACCAGTATAACTACAGTGTGGGACTCCATTTCATGCACTCCATCCTTTTTGTTCTCTGCACTTAGACAAGAAGGTGCTATCTGGAACCTAAAAGGGTTCTTCGACTGTCCCCATAGGAGAACCCTTTGAAGCACTTTTGGAACACTTTTTTTTTTCATTGTACAAACTTTTCCTCCTATTTGAGAGAAAAGCGAGAGAACAAGAGAAAAGTTAACCTCACTAGGGGGTGTGGGACCCCAGTGAAATTGCAGAGCGCCAAATTCAAATACAGAAATACTCATTATAAAAATTCATGAAACATACAAGTGTTATACATGGGTTTAAAGATTAACTTCTTGTTAATCCAACCATGGTGTCAGATTTCAAAAAGGCGTTACAGCGAAAGCAAACCATGCGATTATCTGAGAACAGCGCCCAGCAGACAAATCATTACAAACAGTTAGCAGCCAAGAAGAGGAGTAACAAAAGTCAGAAATAGCGATAAAATGTATCACTTACCTTTGATGATCTTCATATGGTTACACTCCGAAGACTCCATGTCACACAATAAATGTTTGTTTTGTTTGATAATGTCCGTCTTTATGTCCAAAAACCTCTGTTTTGTTGGTGCGTTTTGTTCAGTAATCCATTGGAACAAAGCACGGTCACAACAGACAGACGAAAAATCAAAAAAGTATAATAAAGGTTCGTAGAAACATGTCAAACGATGTTTAAAATCAACCCTCAGGTTGTTTTTGTCATAAATAATCAATAATATTTCAAACAGACAAAAGCTTCGTCAATAGAAAAGGAGAAACTAGAAAGGCGTGCTCCCGATTGCGCTCTGGACTCATGTCTGGAAATGTCCACTGTCCACTCATTTAAAGTGCTGTATCTCCCTCATTTTTTGGAGTAAAAGCCTGAAACAATGCCTAAAGACTGGCCACATGTAGAAGAAGCCATAGGGATCGTGAACTGGGTACTAAGTCTTTGTATGGTGGATAGGCTTTCAATGGAAAAACAGCCTTTCAAAATAATAGTACTTCCTGGATGGATTTTCCTCAGGTTTTCACCTGCCATATCAGTTCTGTTATACTCACAGACATTATTTTAACAGTTTTGGAAACTTTAGAATGTTTATCCACATCTACCAATTATATGCATATCCTAGCTTCTGGGCCTGAGTAGCAGGCAGTTTACTATGGGCACGTTTTTCATCCAAAATTCCGAATGCTGCCCCCTACCCTAGTGAAGTTAAAGAATGAGAAAAGCGAGAAAAGTGCCTGGATGAATTTATTCTGCTTGATTTATGGTGCGCAATTTTGACCGGGAGACCCAAAATGAAATAGCTCGAATTCACCAGCACTTTAAATTAAATATCTATGGAACAGATTCTAATTTGATCACCAAGCTGTTTCAATTTCATTAGCCTGGTCCCTAATGGACTTTCACGGCACTGTATTCCATCGAGCACAAATCCTATTTAGTGTCTGTTTTTATATTAACCCTGGTCGCACTGGCCACGTGTTAGTTCACAGCCCAGGCATTTACTGTGCTTCCGTGTGTTTGTGCATTCGAGCGTATGTGTATGTGTCTGAGCGACTGTGTGTTTGTATGTGTGTGTATCTGTGTCCCTCCGCCACAGCCCTGCTCTCCCTAATGGACCATGTAGACCCACTTTGACCATGTAGACCCACTTTGACCATGTAGACCCACTTTGACCATGTATACTCACTGAGACTATGTAAACTCACTGTGACCATGTATACTCACTGAGACCATGTAGACTCACTGTGACTCGATAGGAATAAAGAATGGAATAAAACTGATGATTTAACAGTCCAAGTCCTTGTATTCATATTAATGAATCGTTCCTCTGTCTTTTGTTGGAGATGGAGCGTTGTTGTGAATAATGATGGATGGATGCACAACTCATGTGCTCTGTGGTCAGTCGTGCCCAATCGGGTTTGCGTACAACCTGATTACTGTGTCGACAGTGCATTCTACATCTTAATGATGTGGCGTGTGTGCGTGCGTGTGCGTCTCGACTGTGTGTTCTGCATGGTAATGATGCAGATGGTGAATGAGATAATGAGAATAGGTCTGGGTCAGCCTGCCTCTGCCTGGCAGCAGTAGATATTCATCCTAGACACAGAGAGATGTTTTAATATGCTGCTTCTGTGGTTTTTGGTGGACTAGTGTTGTGACTACACCATGTGTTTAGTATTCTCTACAGCCATGCTTTCATGTAGAAAGGAAAAACATCTGAAAGCGCTTTGGGTATCAGATATCAGGACTCAGTGAACTAAAGTACTGGGTGTTGGTTCTGATCATGTATTTCTTGTCAGATTGGACTTTGTGTGGTATGGCTCAGCTGTCAAAACAGTGCCTTTAGAGAGTATTCATACTCGTAGATTTATTCCACATTTTGTTGTGTTACAGCGTGAATTAAAAAAATATAAAAAATAAAACCATTCACCCATGTACACACAATATCCCATAATGACAAAGTAAAAGCATGTTTTTTAAATTAAAGCTAATTTATTGAAAATTAAACACAGAAATATCTCATTTAGCTAATTAAACTCACCTGAGCCAATACTTTGTAGAAGTACCTTTGGTAGTGATTACAGGTGTGAATCTTTCTGGGTAAGTCTCTAAGAGCTTTCCACACCTAGATTGTGCAACATTTGCCCATTTATTATTTTCAAAATTCTTCAAGCTCTGTTAAATTGGTTGTTGATCATTGCTAGACAACCATTTTCAGGTGTTGCCATGTATTTTCAAGTAGATTTAAATCAAAATGTCTCGAGTGCTGTCTTCAAATTCCCTGTCATAAAGGAGCCAAAACAATAAACAGGTACGCAGCAAGACACGTAACGCACTGTGCCGTATACACACAGAAATAACAATAACCCACAAACACAGGTGGGGAAAAGGCTGCCTAAGTATGATTCCTAATCAGAGACAACGATAGACAGCTGCCTCTGATTAGGAACCATACTCGGCCCAAAACAAAGAAATACAAAAACATAGAATGCCCACCTGAGTGACCTAACCACATAGAGAAACAAACCCTCTCTCTCAGGTCAGGGTGTGACACAAAACTCTAACTCTGTCACTCAGGAACATTCACTGTTGTCGTGGAAATTCTAATCAATAATGAGGAGAGACAAGGTCAATCACCAATCAGGATATTACTTTATTCAAAACATATTAATAAGGAAAGCATAGAGCAATAACGATGGCTGGTTGACCCAGCATGGTGACTGTTGGGTTGAGAGCCCTGAGACAAAGAATACAAACACCTTTTATAACAAAGATACACCCCCTTAGTCTACATGACAAAACACAGATGTGTGGAATGGGTCACAAGGTAAGGATTCGTATGAAAGAAATTAATAATTCACAGCAGACTTTATCTGCTGTAAAGACTGTTCTCATTGTGTGGAAAACAGGGTCTGACCCCCAAAACAAGGTTCCCCTCATCATTATCCATACCCGAGCCATCTCCACCCTGGTCCACCCTCATTCTAAAAAATGTGGGCTCCGAGAGAGGACAAGACCATCATAAATCTGTTGCTAGAGTTAAATCTCAGAAGCTCCTCTCAGTTCACACAGACACCATGATACTGTCTTCTTGGTAAGCAACTCCAGTGTAGATTTGGCCTTGTGTTGTAGGTTATCGTCCTGCTGAAAGGTGAATTCATCTCCCAGTGTCTGGTGGAAAGCAGACTGAACCAGGTTGTCCTCTAGCACTTTGAATGTGCTTCAGTTTCTTTTTTATCCTGAAAAACTCCAACAACTGAGTTAGGAAGGACGCCTGTATCTTTGTAGTGACAGGGTGTATTGATACACAATCCAAAGTGTAATTAATAACTGCATGCTCAAAGGGATATTCAACATCTGCTTTTTTATATTTTTACCAATAGGAGCTCTTCTTTGTGAGGCATTAGAAAACCTCCCTGGTCTTTGTGGTTGAATCTGTGTTTGAAATTCACTGCTCAACTGATGGACCTTACAGATAATTGTATGTGTGGGGTACAGAGCTGAGGTAGTCATAAAAAATTATGTTAAACATTATTGCACACAGAGTGAGTCCATGTAACTTGTTATGTGGCTTATTTAGGCTTGCCATAACAAAGGGGTTGAATAATTATTGACTCAAGACATTTCAGTTTTTAATTGATTTGTAACAATTTCGAAAAACATAATCCCACATTGTCATTATGGCATATTTTGTGTAGGCTAGTGAACAAAAAAATCTCAATTTAATCCATTTTGAATTCAGGCTGTGACTCAACAAAATGTGGTAACATCAGATAGCTGTGTACTTTCTGCGTGCACTGTACATGTTTTCTTATGTTACTGTATGTACTGTATATTATGGAGATCAATAACATTTCAAACACCTGGGCAGTACTCTAACTCAAGTATATATCAGAGAGAGAACAAGATGTTTGTGATGATCAAGACCAGTTAATGTTTCATAATCTCACCGCTGGCCTGGATTAAAGTGACAGTGTTGAGCAACATCGTGGATGACTCAGCTGTAGCGTTGATCCACTCTCCCATTAGTGTCAGGGAGAGCAACATCGTGGATGACTCAGCTGTAGCGTTGATCCACTCTCCCATTAGTGTCAGGGAGAGCAACATCATGGATGACTCTGCTGTAGCGTTGATCCACTCTCCCATTAGTGTCAGGGAGAGCAACATCGTGGATGACTCAGCTGTAGTGTTGATCCACTCTCCCATTAGTGTCAGGGAGAGCAACATCATGGATGACTCTGCTGTAGCGTTGATCCACTCTCCCATTAGTGTCAGGGAGAGCAACATCATGGATGACTCTGCTGTAGCGTTGATCCACTCTCCCATTAGTGTCAGGGAGAGCAACATCATGGATGACTCTGCTGTAGCGTTGATCCACTCTCCCATTAGTGTCAGGGAGAGCAACATCGTGGATGACTCTGCTGTAGCGTTGATCCACTCTCCCATTAGTGTCAGGGAGAGCAACTGTGTGCGTGCTTGTGTGCCTATGTGCATGAGTGTGTGTTATCCAAACGGCCAAACAGGTAGCACTGTGATCGCCGTGCAGCCACGACTAAACAATGAATAAGGCTGACGCCGTTCATAGAGGACCAAAGTGTAACAGTCTTAGCAGCCAAGTTATAGTTTTGAAGCCTCTGCCTTCCTTCAACATTGAGCCGGAGAGAGAGTCAAAGCCATTACCTTACACAGTACTGCTGCCTGCTCATGCTTTGTCACACCCTGACCATAGAGAGCCCTTGGTTCTCTATGGTGTTTAGGTCAGAGCGTGACCAGGGGGGTGTTCTAGTCATTGTATTTCTATGTTGGTGAGTTGTATGGTTCCCAATTAGAGGCAGCTGGTAATCGTTGCCTCTAATTGGGGATCATATTTAGGTAGCCTGTTTCCCCCACCTGTGTTTTGTGGGATATTGTTTTGAGTGAGTGCATGTTGCACTTCAGTACTTCACGGTCGTTGTTTGTTTAAGTTTCACTAAAATAAAGATGTGGAACTCCAATCACGCTGCGCCTTGGTCCGTCTCTCCTCACTATCGTGACATGCTTAAATGAAATATTCACCAGCTGTGTTTTTCTTATAAAGCTAGCTGGGGTTAGAGGTCAACGTTGACTGTCTCTCCTGAGCATTTAATACACTCTGTTAGTGGACTAATGGGCTTCCAGGCATCAGCTAAGCAATTATCAGGCTGCAGTAAGTAAAGAGGACATTTTGGTCTTGTCCTTACCTTAGAGTTGAGTGGAGTTGTTCGTTGCTTTCTGCTTCTCCTCTGTGTGAATATTTGAGGACCGTTGTGGGGCGTAAAATGAACCCCCTCCCATCTGAATCTGATGACCTTAGTTATTTTATTTGAATTAATTTGCAGCTAGGTTTGTTTAAATTTAGGGAGTGTTAGGAAGTCTTGTCCATTTCAATAATGATAAATATGATGGAAATGTAACTGCATTAACCAACTAGACCCAGATAATGGAGTTTCCATGGATACTATTACCACGGACACAGAGTACTGTAGAGTCTGCCATAGGAAGATGTCATCACATAAAACACTTCACTCTTTCAAAGTCATCCCAATTCCAGACTTGGAAACAGAAGACACACACATCTTCAAGATGCTACAAATGGTCCTGTCATCTGTTCTGAGTATTTTCTGTCAATTATCAACAATGAATGACTTGTTGTTGTGAAGGCCATGAGCATCAATCCTCCGTCTCTTGTTCTACCTTCATATCAATCCTACTGTACAGTACCTCTCTCTGAATACGTCCCAAACGGACCCCTATGCCCTATAGAGTGCACTACTAGGGCCCTGGTCAGAAATAATGCACTATAAAAGGAAAAGAGTTCCATTTGGGATACACCCTCTCTGTGTTCCATGATACTGATCTGATGGACCCTGACCACAGCTCACTCATTTTAGCCCTGATGTCCTGCATGATGTCAGGTGGCAGATGGATGCTGTATGTAATCTGAGCTTCCTCACGGGCCTGGGTTCAGTTTGATACCGGATCCTACTAGATTTTCTAGTTCCCTTCTAGGATTTTAGTTTATATCTAATTTATGTCATTAAGACAAGCTTTTTATGTCCAAATATCCATAAGGTATGTGACAGAGTTTTCTATGTGATAACTTGGTTTAGGAGACATTCATTCACGCTGATATTAACATGTTATAAATGAAGAACGCTTTTACAGATCTAGGCTACAAATCATGCACCAGCCACCTCACTTAAAATGTGTTACACTTACGCACAATACATCCAGAAGTTAAATATGTTACGCTTAGACACAATACATCCACAGTTAAATATGTTACACTTACACACAATACATCCACAGTTAAATATGTTACACTTACACACAATACATCCACAGTTAAATATGTTACACTTACACACAATACATCCACAGTTAAATATGTTACACTTAGACACAATACATCCACAGTTAAATATGTTACACTTACACACAATACATCCACAGTTAAATATGTTACACTTACACACAATACATCCACAGTTAAATATGTTACACTTAGACACAATACATCCACAGTTAAATATGTTACACTTAGACACAATACATCCACAGTTAAATATGTTACACTTACACACAATACATCCACAGTTAAATATGTTACACTTACACACAATACTTCCACAGTTTTCTCTTCTTCTATCACTCATCCAATCCTGTCCTACATTTCTGCCATGCTGTGGGCTACAGTTGCAGGCCTCTTAACATGCAACATCTGCTTTGGGCTTTAACAAAATTACCATTCACCTATTGCTCTGTCTGGCAGTATAGCTTCTGTCTCTCTGGACATGTCTGTCATGTGAAGGGTGTCTATTAGCCTGGAGAGTCCCGGTTGCTATATAGTCTCTCGCTGTTTTAACAAAATTACCACCTAGAGTGTGGGATTTATTGTGTATCCCGTGTCGGTCTGGTTTGGGCTGTGATGTGAAGGTTGTCTGTGTGCCTGGAGACTCACACACACACACACAGTGTGAAGGCTCTCTACGGGCTTGGAGAGGGCTTGGAGAGTCTCCGAGAGGCAGGCTCTAAGTGATTGGTTATCTGGGGCGCACCTTGTGTTGGAGGCATTGATCGGAGGCTAGTGAATTGGATTGTGGGTCTGATTACTGGTGTCAGTGAGGGGAGGAATCACGTGGGACCGAGCACTCGCCAGTGGAGCGGAGCTCTCCATGTGCTGCATTAGCTTCTACAGAATTACTTTATCTTACGTACCCCTGTCTCCATCACACACACACACACACACACACACACACACACACACACACACACACACACACACACACACACACACACACACACACACACACACACACACACACACACACACACACACACACATGATTTAGTGGCAGGCAGCTGAGCCGCAGAGGGCAGGAGAGGGGGGAGCAGTCAGTGTATGGGTGTGGAAATTATGTAGGAGTTTACCAGCGTTTTGACACCGCACAGCATCAGTCTGACTAGATAACAGTATAACAGTAACATGTTTTGTGTGTGTGTGGTTGTGTGTGGTTGTGTGTGTGTGTGTAAGTGCCTGTGAGTTTGCTTATGTTTTGCGTATGTTTGAATCTGATTCTCCTGTTACTGGGGGAACAATAGCCATTCCTCCCCTTTTATTAAGACTCCTTGAAGTGCTGTCCTACCCAGCGACAGACAGGCCAATAAGAACACTCATGTTAATCACAGCATGGCAGGTGAGAAAAGCAATCAGGTTGGTGCTGCCTCTGGAAGGTGATGTGTGTGTGTGTAGGGAGAGGATACACTAGTCAGGACTTTGAAGAGGTAAACCACCACACACAGAGCTAATCCCACCATGCCCTGGGAGACCACCACACACAGAGCTAATCCCACCATGCCCTGGGACACCACCATACACAGAACGTATCCCACCATGCCTTGGGACACTACCACACAGAGCTAATCCCACCATGCCCTGGGAGACCACCACACACAGAGCTAATCCCACCATGCCCTGGGGCACTACCACACACAGAGCTAATCCCACCATGACCTGGAGAAACTACCACACACAGAGCTAATCCCACTAA
>NC_138296.1:87345000-87350000 GCF_965601325.2 Salmo salar | reverse complement strand
GGACAGTGTTCAGTAGTCATGAGAAGCTCTTAGCGTCTCTCATAGTGGGACAGTGTTCAGTAGTCATGAGAAGCTCTTAGTGTCCCTCATAGTGGGTCTGCATTCAATAATCATGAGAAGCTCTTAGCGTCTCTCATAGTGGGACAGTGTTCAGTAGTCATGAGAAGCTCTTAGCGTCTCTCATAGTGGGACAGTGTTCAGTAGTCATGAGAAGCTCTTAGCGTCCCTCATAGTGGGTCTGCATTCAATAATTATGAGAAGCTCTTAGGGTCTCTCATAGTGGGACAGTGTTCAGTTGTCATGAGAAGCTCTTAGCGTCTCTCATAGTGGGACAGTGTTCAGTAATCACGAGAAGCTCTTAGCGTGTCTCATGGTGGGACAGTGTTCAGTAGTCATGAGAAGCTCTTAGTGTCTCTCATGGTGGGACAGTGTTCAGTAGTCATGAGAAGCTCTTAGCGTCTCTCATGGTGGGACAGTGTTCAGTAGTCATGAGAAGCTCTTAGCGTCTCTCATGGTGGGACAGTGTTCACTAGTCATGAGAAGCTCTTAGCGTCTCTCATGGTGGGACAGTGTTCAGTAGTCATGAGAAGCTCTTATCGTGTCTAGTGGTGGGACAGCGTTCAGTAGTCATGAGAAGCTCTTAGCGTCTCTCATGGTGGGACAGTGTTCAGTAGTCATGAGAAGCTCTTAGCGTCTCTCATGGTGGGACAGCGTTCAGTAGTCATGCTGCAGTCCTTCCTTCCTTAAGCACGACCAGGCACTTTTAGAAGATGCTTTTTCCATGTTTTTCTGCCTCCCTCCATTATGAGCTGAGATGAAAGATTGTTGAGAGAGAGAGAGTTGTTTTTTATTAATGATGTGAAAGAGCGTGTTTACTTTTCACTTATCTCGTACGCTCGTCTCTACGGGTCACTAGGTGTAGTCAATGAGCTCGTCTCTACGGGTCACTAGGTGTAGTCAGTGAGCTCGTCTCTATGGGTCAGTAGGTGTAGTCAGTGAGCTCGTCTCTATGGGTCACTAGGTGTAGTCAGTGAGCTTGTCTCTAAGGTCACTAGGTGTAGTCAGTGAACTTGTCTCTAAGGTCACTAGGTGTAGTCAGTGAGCTGGTCTCTACGGGTCACTGGGTGTAGTCAGTGAGCTTGTCTCTACGGGTCACTAGGTGTAGTCAGTGAGCTGGTCTCTACGGGTCACTAGGTGTAGCCAGTGAGCTGGTCTCTACGGGTCACTGGGTGTAGTCAGTGAGCTCATCTCTACGGGTCACTGGGTGTAGTCAGTGAGCTCGTCTCTACGGGTCACTAGGTGTAGTCAGTGAGCTCGTCTCTACGGGTCACTAGGTGTAGTCAGTGAACTCGTCTCTAAGGTTACTAGGTGTAGTCAGTGAGCTTGTCTACCGGTCACTAGGTGTAGTCAGTGAGCTCGTCTATACGGGTCACTAGGTGTAGTCGGTGAGCTGGTCTCTACGGGTCACTGGGTGTAGTCAGTGAACTCGTCTCTAAGGTTACTAGGTGTAGTCAGTGAGCTGGTCTCTACGGGTCACTAGGTGTAGTCAGTGAGCTCGTCTCTACGGGTCACTAGGTGTAGTCAGTGAGCTCGTCTCTACGGGTCACTAGGTGTAGTCAGTGAGCTGGTCTCTACGGGTGACTAGGTGTAGTCAGTGAACTCGTCTCTAAGGTTACTAGGTGTAGTCAGTGAGCTGCTCTCTACGGGTCACTAGGTGTAGTCAGTGAGCTCGTCTCTACGGGTCACTAGGTGTAGTCAGTGAGCTCGTCTCTACGGTTCACTAGGTGTAGTCAGTGAGCTCGTCTCTACGGGTCACTAGGTGTAGTCAGTGAGCTCGTCTCTACGGTTCACTAGGTGTAGTCAGTGAGCTCGTCTCTACGGTTCACTAGGTGTAGTCAGTGAGCTCGTCTCTACGGGTCACTAGGTGTAGTCAGTGAGCTGGTCTCTACGGGTCACTAGGTGTAGTCAGTGAGCTCGTCTCTATGGGTCAGTAGGTGTAGTCAGTGAGCTGCTCTTGAAAGGTCAAGTAGTTGAAACTGGATCAGCAGCACAACCAGGTTGACTGAGGACAGCCAGGAGCCATCAGGCCAGGTAGTCCTGAGGCATGATCCTAGGGCTCAGGTGCTTTGGGAGGGGAGGGAGAGAGAGAATTAGAGGGAGCCTACTTAAATTCCCACAGGACACCAGATGAGACAGGAGAATTACACCAGATATATCAGACTGCATCTAGGATATTGCGCAAGGTTAAATTAAGATCCTCAGTGAGGTGGTTAACCGATTTTTGTACTCTGAAGTCCTTGGGTAGATGGAGGGAGTGTGGAAGGGCATCTAGGAATCTTTGGGTTGTCTGAGAATTTATAGCACGGCTTTTGATGATCCTTGGTGGTGGTCTGAGCAGATTATTTGTTGCGATTGCAAACGTAATAAGATGCTGGTCCAATAGTTCAGGATTATGAAGAAAAAACATTTAGATCCACATTATTTATTCCACTGGACAAAACTAGATCCAGGGTATGACTGTGGCAGTGAGTAGGTCCAGAGACATGTTGGACAAAACCCACTGAGTCAATGATGGCTCCGAAAGCCTTTTGGAGTGAGTCTGTGGACTTTTTCATGTGAATATTAAAGTCACCAAAATGTTGAATATTATCTGCCATGACTACAAGGTCCGATAGGAATTCAGGGAACTCAGTGAGGAACGCTGTATAAGGCCTGTAAACAGTAGCTACAACAAGTGATTGAGTAGGCTGCATAGATTTCATGACTAGAAGCTCAAAAGATGAAAATGCAGTCCTTTTTTTTGTAAATGTAAATTTGCTGTCATAAATGTCAGCAACACCACCGCCATTGCGGGATGCGCGGGGGATATGGTCATTAGTGTAACCAGGAGGAGAGGCCTTACTGAACACAGTAAATTCATCAGGCTTGAGCCATGTTTCAGTCAGGCCAATCACATCAAGATTATGATCAGTGATTAGTTCATTGACTATGACTGCCCTAGAAGTGAGGGATCTAACATTAAGAAACCCTATTTTAAGATGTGAGATATCACAATCTCTTTCAATAATGACAGGAATGGAGGAGGTCTTTATTCCAGTGAGATTGCTAAAGCGAACACTGCCATGTTTAGTTTTGCTCAACCTAGATCGAGGCACAGACACTGTCTCAATGGGGATAGCTGAGCTGACTACACTGACTGTGCTAGTGGCAGACTCCACTAAGCTGGCAGGGTGGCTAACAGCCTGCTGCCTGGCCTGCACCCTATCTCATTGTGGAGCTAGAGGAGTTAGAGCCCTGTCTATGTTCGTAGATAAGATGAGAGCACCCCTCCAGCTAGGATGGAGTACGTCACTCCTCAGCAGGCCAGGCTTGGTCTTGTTTGTGGGTGAGTCCCAGAAAGAGGGCCAATTATCTACAAATTCTATCTTCTGGGAGGGGCAGAAAACAGTTTTCAACCAGCAATTGAGTTGTGAGACTCTGCTGTAGAGTTCATCACTCTTCCTAACTGGGAGGGGGCCAGAGACAAATATTCAATGCCGACACATCTTTCTAGCTGATTTACACCCTGAAGCTATGTTGCGCTTGGTGACCTCTGACTGTTTCATCCTAACATCATTGGTGCCCGACGTGGATAACAATATCCCTATATTCTCTACACTCGTCAGATTTAGCTTTAGCCAGCACCATCAGATTCAGATTAGCCTTAACGTCGGCAGCCCTGTCCCCTGGTGAACAGTGTATGATCACTGGATGATTCTTTTTAAGTCAAATATTGTGGGTAATGGAGTCGCCAATGACTAGGGTATTCAATTTGTCAGAACTAATGGTGGGAGGCTTCGGCGTCTAAGACCCCGTAACGAGTGGAGCAGAGATCTGAGAAGACTGACTCTGACTCCGACTCGCTGCTTAATGGGAGAACCGGTTCAAAGTTTCTGCCGGCTGAATGAGCGACACCGGCTGAGCATGTCGACAGCATTTCTTCTCAGAAGCCTTGAGAAATTTGTCCGGCTGCGGGGACCGTGCGAGGGGATTTATACTACTATCTGTGCTTACTGGTGGCACAGACACTGTTTCATCCTTTGCTACATTTAATTTCCCTTGCCTAACGATTGCATCTGAAGCTTGGCTTGCAACACAGCTATCCTTGCCATAAGGCGATCGTTCTCCTGTATATTATGAGTACAGCAATTGTAATTATAAGGCATCATGGTAATGTTACTACTTACCTTCGGCTGGTGGAGGTCCTGACGAACCACGTCCAGATAAAGTGTCCGGGATGGAAAAGTTGAATACAAAAATAAAAACCCAAACATTAACAAACAGCACAACAGCACAGAGACAAATCAGGAAGTTGAGGGCGGAGCAATGAGGCTGTAACGTGATGTATTTTTACCCCATGTAGGAGTGTTCCTCCACGCTCTGCTCACCTACGCAGAGACAAAATCAAGAGAATGATGAAGTGGAGGACAAGAAAAAACCCTCCATCCTTCATTTCTGATTCGTCAAATGTCTCCAGATTCTCCAGACTGAACACCTGCTGTCATGCCATGCCAGTGAATCACACACAAGAGAGAGAGAGAGAGAGAGAGATGGATTGAGAGGGAGAGAGGGATTGAGACGGAGAGGGATTGAGAGGGAGAGAAAAAGAGATTGAGAGGGAGAGAAAGAGAGATTGAGAGGGAGAGAAAGAGAGATTGAGAGAGAGACAAAGAGAGATAGAGAGGGAGAGAAAGAGAGATTGATAGGGAGAGAGGGAGAATGTTCAGTATGGATGTAAGGCTACAGTGTTTTTCATGTCAGTTGTTCTAATCCCCTCTGGGAATGTTTCAGTCTAATTACCTGCTTTAAAGGCCCACAGCCAACTGGACATGTGTGTGTGTGTGTGTGTGTGTGTGCAGCGACCCAAAAGGCCTGATGACATGACGTTTGTTAATGGATCAGTGAAGAGATTAGACCTAGTGAATCAGGACGTGTGTGTGTGTGTGTGTGTGTGTGTGTGT